>NC_064617.1:888346099-888649130 GCF_023898315.1 Schistocerca nitens
AACTGTCGAACCAGTGACCCCTCGCGCACCATCAATTTTTTTTCATTTTTCTACGCAGATTTCGTAAATTTTAAATTTATTGAAGTACATTTAATGAAAATGCAGCATTACGAAATTAATTATAGTGAACTGAATAAGTCACAAATTGTAAATGTTGAAGTAGGAGCAAATCAATAGCTTATAGTTTATGACAGTTTCTGTACTTCGGTTTGTGTGTGCTGCATAGTGAAAAGCAAGTGTTAGTTTGTCCCCATGGATTATTAACAGTGCATGAATTACATATTAGAAATTAAGATAAAAGGGTTACAATTAAGAGATACTTCTTTACGTAATTTTACGTTTTATTTCCTTGATCTGAACGACGCACACTCATTGATTATGTCTTTGAAGTCAGGTTTAACAGTTACCTCTATTTGCCGGCCGGAGTGGCCGAGCGGTTCTAGGCGCTTCAGTCCGGAACTGCGCGACCGCTACTGTCTCAGGTTCGAATCCTGCCTCGGGCATGGACGTGTGTGATGTCCTTAGGTTAGTTAGGTTCAAGTAGTTCTAAGTTCTAGGGGACTGATAACCTCCGCTGTTAAGTCCCATAGTGCTCAGAGCCAGTTACCTCTATTTATTGACAAAGTAAATACAGACGACGGTCTACTTTCAACCGTGCTTGATCGTAAATAGTTTTTACCGTCTTTAATTTGCTGAGACTGCTTTCACTTAATGCTGTAGTTTTCGGCATTCTCTTAAATAACCCCAAAGCCAATTCGATGTTTGGATAAGCATCTCTAAACCAATAATTGGAAAAAAAATGTTGAAAATATCCAGATGTGAAGACGTGTCACTGCTTTTCATTAGCTCTTTCACCGGAAAGTGAAAATAGAAATTTAAGTAACTAGCTCCACTGTATAATTGTCTCTGGTATATCTGATTAGTAACATACCCCTCAGCCTTGTTTCCGTGTTTCTTCGCTTCAACGGTTAGTAAGCAGAAATTGGCCAAAATCTGAAGCTTTCGATCGAATGAAAATGTTGCTTCGTTATGCGCTCGTTGACCTTTTAGATTCTACACTATCGTAACGAAGCAGTAAAAGAACACCAGTGTGAGTGGCAGAAAACTTAGTCAGTGACAGATGTCTGTTCGGTTGTAGTTGTTTCTTTACGATGCTGCGTGTCAAGGGCTGAGGGAAACACTTCTTGTTGTAGGCAGAATAGGTTTAGGCGAACTGAGACAGAGCTCTCCCGGTTAACTCCTAACGCATCATCCTTTCTTCTTCTTTTTTTCCTGTCAGTTATTGCTTCTTCTCTGTGTCTGCATCGTCGTCAGTGACCTATCTCGTCATCCCGTCGGTACGGCCATGGTTGAACAGAATGAAGATTGTAGTGAGCACTCATTATGGTTTGCGAGTAAACCGAAGAGAGGTGAAAGTAACGAGGAGTAGCAGGATTGAGAGTAGTGATAAGACTGGCATCAGTATTGGAGGCCACGAAATAGATGAAATGAAAGAATTCTGCTGCCTTGGAAGCAAAATAACACATTACGGTGCAAGCAAGAACGACGGAAAAAGAGTACTGTCACCGGCAAAGACGGTATTCCTGGGAAAATGTTGCCTAATAACATCAAATACCGTCCTGATTTTGAGGAACAGATCTCTGAGTATGTACATTTGGGGAACAGCATTGCTTGGAAGTTAATAATGGACTGCCGTAAACAGAAAAGAGAATCGAAGCCTTCGAGGTGCGGTGCGATACAAGGATCTTGAAAATTAGATGGACTGATAACATGAGAAATAGCGATGTCCTCCGTAGAATCATTGAGGAAAGGTACAGATAGAGAACACTGATGCGGTTAAGGAGGCTGCATTATAAGCCTGTGCTAAGATAAACAATAATTTCTATGATACTAGAGCCAGGTGTTTAAGGTAAATCCTGTAAGGAAGACTGTGTTTTGAATAGTGATGAAAATAAAAATAAAATAAAGATTGTAACCATGTAGCACACAGCTACCTTCGGATAATGTTCGTTAAAACACAAATATACGTCACTGACAGAATGGACAGTATAATGAGATTTAGTTTGATAGTTTTTTTTTACAGTATTTCTCAATACACAATTTGGAGTGGCGTCACGAACGCCAAGTTATTTGCACCAATGTTCAAAACTGAAATGACTGTATCGAAAACTAAGCCGAGCACGGCGTTTCTTCCGTGGAAATTGCACCAAGATGTCAAGGCTCACCGCAAATCACAAGTCGCTCCGTGCTTCAAAATGAGAAAAAGTTAGCGAGTCGGCAAACGTGGAGACGCTGCTGCACAAGTCGTACCGGCGGTCGCTTCGCGTCGTCCAGAGGCAGCTCTGACCGACCACTCTCGTCACAGCCTGTTCACCAGGCGATCGGTCAATAGTCGTGCACACGTGAATCTCAGCTATGCTTCATAGGGGACTACTGAACAACGACAACCCGTCGGCTTTGACAACTGACGTCAGAATTCGCCAGAGATGATTCATCACGCAGATGTAACGGCAGCCGGCCGGTGTGGCCGTGCGGTTCTAGGCGCTTCAGTCTGGAACCGCGTGACCGCTACGGTCGCAGGTTCGAATCCTGCCTCGGGCATGGGTGTTCTAGGCGACTGATGACCTCAGAAGTTAAGTCGCATAGTGCTCAGAGCCATTTGGACCATTTGTAACGGCAGAGACGAGTGTTCATAAACAAAGGAATGCAGGAGAGGAAACAGATGATAAACATATGTCACGTCCAGTAATATTTCCACCATAATGTTAAGGATATCGCTTGTTTGAGTCTTAGTACGTCTGTAGAAAATAAAGAATAAACAGGGATATAGAACCATAGAAGTTGCGGTAGCATAAAATACCTCAGAATGAGATTTTCACTCTGCAGCGGAGTGTGCGCTGATATGAAACTTCCTCGTAGATTAAAATTGTGTGCCCGACCGAAACTCGAACTCGGGACCTTTGCCTTTCGCGGGCAATTGCTCTACCATGTGAGCTACCCAAGCACGACTAACGCCCCGTCCTCACATCTTCACTTCTGCCAGTACCTCGTCTCCTACCTTCCAAACTTTACAGAAGCTCTCCTGCGAACCTTGCAGAACTAGCACTCCTGAAAGAAAGGATATTGCGGAGACATGGCTTAGCCACAGCCCGGGAGATGTTTCCAGAATGAGGTTTTCACTCTACAGCGGAGTGTGCGCTGATATGAAACTTCCTGGCAGATTAAAACTGTGTGCCAGACCGAGACTCGAACTCGGGACCTTTTCTATTCACGGGCAAGTGCTCTACCATCTGAGCTACCCAAGCACCTTTATAGGTCAACTGAGGAATAGGATACTACTGCTAACGAAAACGAAGAAGCCGACATATGTAACATTGACAACCTGTACCTCACTTCAACTACGCGAAGGCGGAAGAAGTCGACACACATAGATTTTTTTTTTTTTTTTGCCTTCGATATTAATTATCCCGACTGAAAGTCATCACAGTCTTTTTAGTGAAAAAGAAAAAAACCAACGGCATTAAAATTTGTATCCTGTTCTGCAGTTAACCTATTTAGGTAAATGACATCAATGTTACATATGTCGCTTTTTTCGTCTAGGTAGCACCAGTATTCCGTACTTCAGTTAACCTGTATACGAGAACTGAAGTATGGGATACAAATTTTTCGTATGTCGGTCTTTTCGCCTTCAGTAGTGCTAGTATAGATGCGAAAAATCGTAGTGGTACTGGTACTGGGAAAGGGCAAAAGGGCAACAACTGCAAAATCTGTGTTCGATACTGCAGTTGACAAACCCATACTTAACGCAGAACAGTATAATACGACAAAGAAATACATCGAAATAGACAAATCTAGTAAACATAAAAATAAAAAGTTAAATGTACCATACGCAAACTCCTTCGCAAAAACCCAAAGTTCGACTTGAAAGACATCAACAAAAATCACATACCCGCATACACAAGAAAAACAACATCACGAAAACTCACACATGCGTACAAATATTTAAACCCAGTAGCTGACATCAATGAAATGAAGTAAAATAATAAAAAAATATTCACAGAAGAAAATTATCTGACATAATAAAATGAAGAATGATGGATCAACCCCAAAAATCCAAATCAATATATGAACCATCCCGACCAAACCCACCCTTCTCCTTAATTATCAGTTACCCCACCCCCATCCAAACCTGAAATTAATTAACAAATTACGCACGAAACATTTGCACAACACGTTTAGGGTTTAAGGAAACACTTAACGGGGAATATGTATCAGGTACACTACACCTCCATGAATATTCATCTAAATGGCTCTAGTGTCGAAATGCTTCGTTTCCCTCTCCCTACAACAGATTTTATGTCAGACAAATAACCTCATGTACTACTCTTACAAGCTCCAGTTGATGAAGATCTGAATTCAATATTATGATTGAAAACAAGATGCTGAAACCCCTACTTCTCAAATCGTTATAGGATGAAAAACCATCGGAAATCACTGCAGAACCCTCTGCGACATGATCTTCAATTAACTTCATCAACACTTTCTTCGTTCGATTAGGAACTGCCTTAAAAGCTACATTAACTCATTCTGGACCTGAAATTGCAGGCACCCAAACCCATAATCCTACTGCAGGTTCCCCCCTGTTGTACTTGATTTTGCCAAAATGAGACTAATCGATTTCGACTATAACGCTCCCCCGCCCTCCCCAAAGGCCCTCTATACTTTATATATTCCCCCCAAACTTCCCTACAAAACTAATACCTGTCTAAACCGGTACGCTCACTCACACGACATTCATGACATGATCTTCAATTAACTTCATCAACACTTTCTTCGTTCGATTAGGAACTACCTTAAAAGCTACATCATCTCATTCTGGACCTGAAATCACAGGCACCCAAACCCATAATCCTACTGCAGGTTCCCCCCTGTTGTTATTGATTTTGCCAAGATGAAACTCATCGATTTCGACTATAACACTCCCCCCCCCCTCCCCAAAGGCCCTCTATACTTTATATATTCCCCCCAAACTTCCCTACAAAACGAATACCTGTCTAAACCGGTACCCTCACTCACACGACATTCATGCACACACAACCACACAGTATACCTCAAACACCAACAGTACGTAATTTTTATTATGTCCCTCAAGGATAGTTTCGATTTCTCAAACCATGTTCCTCGTCTAATTGAGCGCCATTGTCGATCCTTGGTCCACCTCCATACGAATAAATCGTGAGGACAACGGGCAGACACACTTACGTTCGCCACACTCACGACATCGAACGTAATCAGCAAGAAGACCAGACATTTGCAAAAATCGAATGGTTGCCATCATGTCTACGCTGAAAGCCTGCTTTAAGTCTTCTATGCTCATGGAAATAGACAAATCCATGCCTACAAACGAGAAAGAAAAACTGAAAATTCTTCTAAATGAAAAACTATTCTTCCAAATTATCTCAAACTTACTAAGATTGAAATTAAGGGATAAATTCTAGTGCCTGATTCCACTCGTCGGCTTTGACCAATGACGTGAAAGATGCTGCATATCGGCAATCTATGAAAGGAACGGATCATACTCGTAAACAAACGAATATAGCATGCGATAAAATAATACATTTAACGCGATTATTATTTAGACAAGAATTACATGTAAACCTCAGCCTCGTGAGGCCAATTGAGGAGCTACTCGACCGACTAGTAGCGGATCCGGTCACAGAAAACCATCATAACGATGGGGAGAGCGGTGTGCTGACCACACTCTCCTCCTATCCGCATCCTCAGCTGAGGATGACATGGCGGCTGGATGGTCCCGATGGCCACTTGTGGACTGAAAACGGAGTACAGTTACATGTAAACGGGTTGAAGACGACAGAAATGAATTAGAACAGAAGTGTAAAAAATTTGTGTCTAACTAGAATAATTGCCGTAATTTCTGCGAGTGGGGTGGGGGGACAGAGAACCGTAAACTGTGTTACAGTATAGCGCATGGTGAAATCGTCCTATTGCAAAATTACGTTAATTCTATTATTGATTATTGATTCGAACGGGAGAAGCGCGGGATAATTGGGATTTTGGGCGGGGAGAAATTAAGTTAGAACACTCAAAAAAATAAAACGCAAAAATGACCAAACATTGGAACTATATTACACGAAAGTGACACCAGCTGCAGTAGCTCCAAAATAACACTCAGTAAAATTGATACATCAGGAATGAAGGTAAAATTAAGAGAAGTATAGCAAAAACATCGAAAAGGAAAACATAACAGCGGCTACATAAAAAGTAACTTACCGCACATGAGCTTCCAAAGGAGTGAAATATCGATGCTGGCGAGAACAACAAAATAAGGACATATCAACAAATCATAGTGTTAGGAGATCAAACTGTAAAGAAATACGGAAAGTCCAGAATAAGAAGTGAAAAAAATTAATAAGAAACACAAACTACCAGGCACAAAAGAGGTACCACCCAAATCAGTTCTTCCCTACCACCCGCCCTCTACCAGATGCAACATTTTAAAATAATGAAGAAAATGATATCACGAGTCAATCACATAACCCCCCCCCCCCCCCCCCCCCGGAAAGACACCGCAACCCCCTCGGGCCTCCATTGTAACCAAACGATATTAACTAACAAAACGAGACTTGTACATTTTGCTGACTATTTTCATAAATGCAAGAAATACACAATAATCTTTAGGAACACTGTTCCTCCAGCAGTATTCATCTAAATTGCCTTGCAACACTGAAACCCTTTTCTTTCCCCGCCCGACAACAGATTTTACTGCCCCTCCAATACCCATAGATAGTACTGGTATATGCCCCCGTCTTGTAATCTTTAAACTGAATATTGTCATTCACGACCAAATGATGATAACCCCTTTCACCCAACCCCTTGTACGAAGCAAACCCACCCGACATGACTACGGAACCTTCTTCCACATATTCTTCCATTAAAGATGTCCATACTTCCTTTGTGCGATTCGGAACGATCCAGAATACAACATCAGCACAATCCCCTCCAGAAACTACTACTCCAAAAACCCAAAGCCCAACAACCTCATGCCCCCTTTCGTACTTTCTCTTTCCAAAATTTGACTCATCTGCTTCAATTGTAACCCCTGACCTCTCCCCCCCCCCCCCCCCGCTGCCCCCCCCTCTCCACCCCAATGATCCCCTATACTTTGTAAATTCCCCGCAGACTTCTCTACAAAATGGAAACCAGTCAACTAGTGCCACACGAACCCCTGCTTCATGCATGACAGATTTGCAAGAATACTGATAGCAAAAATAGTAGGTTAACATGATTGTTACTTCTAAATTCAGCCTCGGTCTTTCGAACCACGCCCCCCTGCGTATGGATCTCCCTATATTATTTTTTCTGCACCTCCACATATATCCGTCGGAAAGTCGTCATAATGGAACCTTTGTCAAAACCATATAATTTCCACAAACACTGCACTTGCAAAATTCTGCAATAACGCCCAATGATTGCAAAAATCTTATAGTTGGGTATCGGTCAGTCATTTTCTGAAGGAGAATTTTTGCTCTAAACACAACTGACTCATCTATAACGAAAAGCAATTGCGTGAGAAATCACGCTCTTAAAAATCACGACTACTTCCATTAACAAAAGATGCCGAAAACAAATGACGATATGAATGCAAAACAATCTACACCGAAATTTTAATATACGCGCGTAACGCGGAGATCCAGAGAAATCATGGAGGAATCAGACACTAAGAACTAACCCAAATTAAGTACCGAATGAATTAGAAAGAACGAATTATTTAAGTCAGTGCAATGTCTAGCGTTTTCTTTTAGCTCATTTTTTTTTCGGTTTACAATGCTGGCGCTTATCCACAGCAGACAACTGATATATTATCTACGGCTCGAAAGTAAAGCCATTAATGTCTACGAATGACCTATGACGTCATCGGTTTCCACGGGTTGTATCCCGATCTTTAGTTGAGCCGCTCATAGCCCACCCGACAGGGCTTCACTAACCGCGTCCTGTTTACAGATAGCGACAGGAGGGAGGCAACGTGACTTGAGCAGCATAACCACTAACCTGGTTGGCGCCCTCGTCGGATTGCTGTTGCTCCATGCTGTTGGCAGCGAGCGTGTTACCTCTGTCCGCGCTGTCTCTGTCTCTAGGCGACGAACAACAATCAACAACCAGCGGGGTTGTGAGCTGAAGGTTGGCTCGGAGCACAGACTTCGATATAACGCCCTCTCACCAGTTTACCGGTAGCAGCCAGTGACGCGAACAAGTGACACAACTAACCGTCTTACGTTGACGACGTAGGTTTTGGAGCGCAAATATCCTGTCATCTCTGGATCAGGTTAAGCAACAGCGCCACTTATTCAAGGTCAGGGAGTTCTGGTGCCAAGTTACACTTGACCTTGACAGGGGATATCGTGTTTCCCCCGCCAGTGACCTATCTCATCATCACGTCTGTGCGGCCCTGATTGAACAGAATGAATATTCTGATGAACACCCGTTATGGTTAACCACTTCACCCTCCAAATCCTCTACCTGTGTAGCATACTATTCTTCTGATAACTGACTTCACTCCACCAGTTTTTTTACTGCTTCCATAATTCTATTTCATTCTTTAATATCATCTTTATTTGCCATTTCCAGAGTTGTATCTACAGCATCCAACAATCCCCTTTTCCACGAAGTATTCAGTACAACTTCGACTACTTGTTTCATTTGTTCCCATAGTTGCCCGTAGGGTTTAGTAGTTTATGAAACACCCTTGACATTTCCTTGCGTAGTGCCCCGCACTTAGCAGTTTCTTGTAGTTCTTCGAATGTCTGTTACAACCTCCTCGCCTGGTTCTGCATCTCCCCTGTGCCAGCTTGTCATGACCTGAGGACAGGGACAAATATTATCCTTCCTTCCTCCTCAAAAGGCTGTCACTAGCCGGACTACTCACAAACAGCAAAACAACAGAAAAAACTCTGTAATAACGTAACTTATTCGCTACAATACTATGTATACACAAACTTATAAACAATATAATCCCTGTAAAACACCCCTCATCTTGACCTAAATGCATACTGCAGTTCGTCTACAGGTTCAACCACATATTCTTGTGCTTTACTCCAACTCCTTCGCATTGCGTTCATCTCTGGCTTCATCTTTGATGCTCCTGGACTCGTATCGGGACTACCTCAAAATGGTCGTAGATGTCTAACATGCACTATTGTTCTTCTTATTAATAATTGGATCTTCACATTGACTGGTGAAGTAGCCTCCACCACCCGAGCAGGTCCTTGATATCTTGTGAGTAACTGCTTCATCTTCTCTCTCGGTGTGTAAGGACTGGATAACATCACCCATTGGCCTACCTTATACTGCAGCAAACTTGCTGTATGTCTCCCTGATTCCTCTTGTCCTCCAGTGCCTTCGCATTCACCTTCTATAATTGTTACCATACTTGTCATACTTTTTTTGCAAAACATGTATATTGACTCTCCTTCTATACCTTTCTTCATCTTTATTAATTTAAACTGTGACGGCATTTTATGTCCATACACTTCCTCGTACAGGGCAACCCAGTGCACATGCCTTCTTTTGGATTATATGCTGACAAAATATACCTTATATATGTATCACAGTACATATGAGGTGCATTCATATAGTAACTCAACAATTTCCCATTGTTCTACGCATTCATTCCTTTCTACCATTTCCCTGTGGATGAGGAGGACTAGTTCTTAAATTCTTCACTTGCAGTAATCAACACAGCTCCTTCAATAAGTCCGACATTAAATTCGTACCCTGGTCCGTAGTTACTGTATCTGGTACTCAAAATTCACACATCCATTACTAACCGTTGTTTGTGTGACTGTCTCTAACTGCTGGTTCAGCATACCAGCCAAGCCACCTCCATGTACCAAGAAAGCTAATTTATTATTGATAATATGAACGGGTTTCCTACTGGCGTATGAATCAATGGTCCTAATACATCGATCCCTAGCATTTCAGATCGTTTTGAGACTTTGTGTAGCCTCTCGCTTATGATTCATCATAGCTCTTTGTGCACTCTGAATGCAGTTCCTCACTTGCTGATCCACATTTTCCTTCCTCACAACCAGGATGTCTTGGCTGCCCCTCCAGTTCCTTGAGCTGCACCCCCCATTACCAGATAACATGTGATCATGTGCTTCCTTTAAAATCTCCTCCTTTAACTTTGCTGGTAATCCTACCCACAGTACTAGCCATGTACCTTACACAACAGGTCATCTCAAGTGACACAATAAATGAGGTCTAGCGTCACCTTCTGTTTTACTGAATAGAACTATTCAGCTGGCTTGATGCATAAGCTACAGGGTGCTCTTCACCGATAATTTCCTGACTTAAAACACATCTTATAGAGTGGTTAGATGTGTCACACAAAAGGATAAGCTCCTGCTGAAAGATCGAAAATACTAGAACCTGTCAGAATGTCAAAACTCTCTTCAATTCTTCTGTCGATATGAATTTAACACCTTTTCTTAGAAACTGCTTAGATGGTTGCGCTGTGTCAGCAAACCATTTTTCCTATGATAATTTTAGATCCCCAAAAAACACTCTAGTCGCTTGATCGACTTAGACACTGGTAATTCCCCTACAGCTTGTACTAACCTCAAGTCTGTCCTCACTCCATCTTTACTAATTACGTGGCCTTAATCACCTGCCTCTTCTAATATATAATGGCATTTCCTTGTGCTCTCTGTCTGACATACAGTGCTCCATCTGTTGAACTATCCCTTCCGACATTGTCTACGCTGCTACGGCGATATCGTCTATGTAAATTAGTTACTGACGCAGTTTCAGCCCTCTCAACACAGCATCCAACAACCTCTGAAACGTTGCAGATGCATTTTTTTAATCCAAATGGCATTATCTTGGACTGATAGTGCCCCTGTGGTGCCGAAAATTCTGTCTTTGATCAGTCTTCAGGAACAACCTACAAATGATGATAACCACTCTTCAGTTCCATGTGCAAGAAATATTGATATTGGCCCAGATTAACTATTGTCTCAATAATTTCTGGGATAGGGTGCGCATCTGTCATGGTCTTGTTCAAGTGTTGGTAATCATTGTAGACTCGGTATTCTCTAGATCCATCACTAGTTTTCTATGATACGACCACAATTCCCTCACCCCATGGACTGTTACTCTCTTCTGTTGTCCTGTCACCTAACCGATGGTTAGTAAAAATCTTCCTTAATCGGGTGTAAATGCCTAGGAATATGATATGGTTTCTGATATAATAATGCTTGGTTCTCTCTCGGTATTCAGTTCCGGATCAAGCAAATTGCCAACAATGGAAAACGCGGGAAAAATAAATCGAATCCCCAAATTAACAGTATTTCTTCCATCTGCTGTCTTTCTATTCTCTTTGGTTGCTCCACTTTCCTATATAATGCAATCCTAATAGTTGCTTGCAGTTGCTTGTGGATCATACGCCTTGTGCACCGTTCACTATCATCCGAAATGTCTCACGTCGCTACTAACATCCCCTTCTTTAAGTTCATCTTCTCAGCGCCAAAACTGCCTATATTTAGGGATACCATTCTCCTACCATAGCTCTCCAGCACATGTAAAACACATGTCCTAATGAAACAACTTGCTGTATCCAGTACATCGTTTTGCTCCAGAGTCTCCACAACACATAACAGACACACATGTAGATCTAGCTCCATATTCAGGCAAACCAATTTCCCAGTACCATCTGACACACCATCTTGCAAATCAATCCCTAGTTCAGTTGTTCGCAGTTCAACGTGTTTGTCCAATATGCTAGACTCTCCTTGCAAAAATTTTACACTGACAACAGTTTCCCCTAGCTGGAATGACATTGTATTAGGTTCTACTGTATGTTGACAAAGGTAAGTTTTAGCACGATGTTGATGCAAAGAGTCAAACTCAAAGATCATGCAGCAGTTCTCACTAACATGGGGTACTACGTCCACACACTGCTGAAATTGAAAAGCCCCTACACGAATTTCTACGTCTGCCAACCCCAGAGGTCCAATATCGTTATCCATGACCTCAGGTAATCTGTAAGGTGACAGGCTCCAATACCTTCGATCCACTAAGTCTCTACTGGCAACCGACACATGTGTTCCTGCATCCAGCGAAAACTTACACTTTTTCCTCATATAATACCTCCAACTACATGCTCTACTTCTGCATACATATGTGTTGTACAGGAACGCCTTTAGGTGGACACTGGGTATGCTCTGGGGTTTAATGGCTGCATGTCACCTTCTCATCCATCTGGATGTCCATTACCAAAATTCTGCTGCTGATCTCTTCCATTTCCTCTAATTCGCTGTGGCTAGCGGCACAGACGTCCCTGTAATACTTAATGTTTGCAGAGATTGCCATACATTTCTCTTATAACCCTGCAGACATATTAATTTTATTGCACTCCATCACTAACCTAAGAGCAGAACACAGATCCTCTGGAACCTCTTCATGTGCCATCCTTGACGTGTCCTACAGCAATCCCCTCAGAAAAGCATTGAGCGCCTTTTTCCCCGATTCTTACAACAATATTGGGTATGTGTGTTCGTTACATTTCCTGAACGTATCCGAAAATTTTCTACACTTTCCACGTGTCTCTTCACAATAGTGCTCAACTGTTCCCAAATATACCTCCACTCGGCTCTACTTCTTATAACTATGCAAAAGCCTTTTCTTTAATTGATCAAAGCTTTCTACATTCCTTAATGGTTCCATATATTTCTTGTGCGTTTTTGCGTCTCCTACTAATCACAATTTTGCAAAATTTAACCCAGTAGTTCATCACTCACTGGACTGTGTCGACACTGTAGTTCGTGGTCCAGACGCCATGCTGTGGGCCGACATTGTCTCAATACTCTCCATCCAACCACCCATCTCCGCTGTCGTTTTAAGCTACCCCGAGAATGAACGCACATCCTCAGATGATATTCCAGAAAAGGAAGCAGTCAATGCTGTGACAGATGGATCTACCTGGTGATGTTGAATGTGAAGCACTGCTGTTTGTCTTTAACTCCCAACTTTCCATGTGTCTGTGTATTATCCACTTTCAGCTACACTACTTTTACTCACAGTATCGACACTGCTCCCGGATCTGACACACCTTTCATCCCTGCATCTGCCATTACAACACTCTTACACTCCATTACACAGAATAACACAACAATATAAATAAAATAAACTATAATTACAAGGATAACTACAAATTAGTGTTTACATCATATGATGAGCCATCTAGATTCTCTATGGTGCCTTTCAATATGACCACAAAGACAACGTTTACAACATATTAAAGGCACTCACTCTATGCATAGCACAAAATACCCCAGTTAAGTTACCAAACACTGGTATCTACCATTACCTTCAAACTCAAATAAGTAAATCTCTGGCCTAAACAAGGTAACCTTCGAGCTAAAATGAGTCACATCTTGCTTCCATGTTTGTTACGCCCTCTAATAAATAACCAAAATAATTGATCACTCACCACAGTGTGTTAACACTGTAAGTCGCGGTCTAGATGCCATGCTGTGTGAAGACAATGTCCCAAATTCTGATGCCAAACTATAGCATCCCATGGTTCAAGGTCGGGTGGCTATGAACAAGGATCATTCGAGCAGGTGGTGGAGTTGAGATGGGAGCGCGGCTGGTTACAGAGAAGGGTAGTTGCAAATGCAACAAGTTCTTTAATTGATGCATCTGTGTTGCCTGATACACTGGATCAGTTGCTGGCTGGGTACTGAAGTCTGCTGGGCTGACTGCCCATACAACCCACATTACCGACACAGTACTGCACCACACCAGCAACCTCAATGCATAAGCCAGCTGTGTGGATTTCAGACCAGATATGTGTGCAATCGATGCAGCTGTGGCTCTACGCCCCTGACCTCATCGGATGGCGTCATGGTGAGAGTTGCTCACTGTGCTGAGATGCCTATCCAGTGACAGTGGACGGTGGCTAGAGTGTATAGAAAGGGGACCTTTGTCCCCTGGGCAGAAGTCAGCTGTGATGCTGGAGATAACCTGGTATGGCCAGGCGCGTCATGGCACTATGACCAGGAAATGACTTACAAGGGAACCTCCCCATCGCACCCCCCTCAGATTTAGTTATAATTTGGCACAGTGGATAGGCCTTGATAAACTGAACACAGATCAATTGAGAAAACAGGAAGAAGTTGTGTGGAACTGTGAAAAAATAAGCAAAATATACAAACTGAGTAGTCCATGGGCCACATAGGCAACATCAAGGAGGACATGAGCTCAGCAGTGCCGTGGTCCCGTGGTAGCGTGAGCAGATGCAGAAAGAGAGGTCCTTGGTTCAAGTCTTCCCAAGAGTGAAAATTTTACTTTCTTTATTTTTGCATAGTTATTATCTGTCCGTTCGTTCATTGACGTCTCTGTTAACTGTAATAAGTTTAGTGTCTGTGTTTTGCAACCGCATCGCAAAACCGTGCGATTAGTAGACGAAAGGACGTGCCTCTCCAATCGGAACCGAAAACATTTGATCGCAAGGTCATAGGTCAACCGATTCCTCCACAGGAAAACACATCTGATATATTCTATACGACACTGATGACGGCATGTGCGACACATGACAGGAATATGTTGTCGACCCACCTAACTTGTACACTTGGCGAATGGGTAAAAAGATTCTTCTACCTTGCCCGATTTAGGTTTTCTTGTGGATGTGGTAATCACTCCCAAAAAGTGATGAAAACATAAGAGTTTGTCACATAAACTGAAAATAAAAAATTGAAGTTTTCACTCGATGTATGATTTGAACCAAGGACCTTTCGCTCCGCAACTGCTCACGTTACCACGAGACCACGGCGCTCCTGCGGTCTCTGTATCCTTGATATTGCCTATCTTCCCATGAACTACTCAGTTTGTATATTTTGCTTATTTTTTCACAGTTCCACACAACTTCTTCCTGTTTTCTCAATTGATCTGTGTTCGGTTTTTCAAGGCATATCCACTGTGCCAATTTATAACTAAATCTGAGGGGGGTGCGATGGGGAGGTTCCCTTGTTAGTGCGCAGAGCTGTGGCTCTACTGTGGCCTCAAACCAGTTACTTCTACTCGCAAGCCACTGTGGCGTTCCTGTAGGGCAAGACCCGTTGTTCTGGTTGGTCAATGAGAGTCAGAATAGTTCTATTACACCATTTACCAGTATTTATAATCAGCAGCGGTGTACTTGTCATGCAAATGCGCCAGCACCAATCACATAGCCCGCCCAGCTAGCCGCGCGGACTAACACGCTGCTTCCCGAGCGCGAAGGCGTGGCGGTCCCTGGCACGAATCCGTCCAGCGGATTAGTGTCCAGATCCGGTGTGCCGACCAGCCTGTGGATGGTTTTTAAGGTGGTTTTCCATCTGCCTCGGCGAATGCGGGCTGGTTCCCCTTATTCCACCTCAGTTACACTATGTCGGCGATTGCTGCACAAACACTGTATCCATTATGTGTACACATAATTACTCTATCACGCAAAAATTGGGGTTACACTCGACTGGTATGAGACGTGCACTGGGGGCCGAACCGCACAATAAGTTCGGTGTGGGGCGGTGATGGGGTGGGTGGACTGCTGTGGCCTGTTGTGGCGTTGTGAACCACTGAGGGCTACGAGGGACGAAGCCTCTCCGTCGTTTCTAGGTCCTCGGTTCAATAGACACAATACACAATACCACTCACGTATCTTAAAACACTACTGTCACTGTCAGTGCCGAAATGTGCCTTGCCCCTTGCTCCATGAATCAATACAGTACTGCCATGTTTGTTGTTTCAGCAAGCTAATCAGGCTTACAACAGTGTGCTGTCCTCGTTGAATTACTACAGTGACCACATCCTGCACTCACCCACAGTCGGCGCTGCTGCCATACACTGTACAGGCTCCAAATATTATGCCCATATATGACCTTTTCACTACAGTACAAGCGTTGCTCAGCTGTCACTGACAGCCATTTAGCGGGTGTTACAATTTGAATACCGTTGGTAACGTTACAGAGACATTTCAGTACTTCTCCTAGCTAGGCGCTTAACATATATACACTCCTGGAAATTGAAATAAGAACACCGTGAATTCATTGTCCCAGGAAGGGGAAACTTTATTGACACATTCCTGGGGTCAGATACATCACATGATCAC
The DNA here is from genome assembly GCF_023898315.1 of Schistocerca nitens. Classification (NCBI taxonomy): domain Eukaryota; kingdom Metazoa; phylum Arthropoda; class Insecta; order Orthoptera; family Acrididae; genus Schistocerca; species Schistocerca nitens. The sequence goes on from NC_064617.1 coordinate 888,362,265, forward strand.
ACTGACAGAACCACAGGCACATAGACACAGGCAACAGAGCATGCACAATGTCGGCACTAGTACAGTGTATATCCACCTTTCGCAGCAGTGCAGGCTGCTATTCTCCCATGGAGACGATCGTAGAGATGCTGGATGTAGTCCTGTGGAACGGCTTGCCATGCCATTTCCACCTGGCGCCTCAGTTGGACCAGCGTTCGTGCTGGACGTGCAGACCGCGTGAGACGACGCTTCATCCCGTCCCAAACATGCTCAATGGGGGACAGATCCGGAGATCTTGCTGGCCAGGGTAGTTGACTTACACCTTCTAGAGCACTTTGGGTGGCACGGGATACATGCGGACGCGCATTGTCCTGTTGGAACAGCAAGTTCCCTTGCCGGTCTAGGAATGGTAGAACGATGGGTTCGATGACGGTTTGGATGTACCGTGCACTATTCAGTGTCCCCTCGACGATCACCAGTGGTGTACGGCCAGTGTAGGAGATCGCTCCCCACATCATGATGCTGGGTTTTGGCCCTGTGTGCCTCGGTCGTATGCAGTCCTGATTGTGGCGCTCACCTGCACGGCGCCAAACACGCATACGACCATCATTGGCACCAAGGCAGAAGCGACTCTCATCGCTGAAGACGACACGTCTCCATTCGTCCCTCCATTCACGCCTGTCGCGACACCACTGGAGGCGGGCTGCACGATGTTGGGGCGTGAGCGGAAGACGGCCTAACGGTGTGCGGGACCGTAGCCCAGCTTCATGGAGACGGGTGCGAATGGTCCTCGCCGATACCCCAGGAGCAACAGTGTCCCTAATTTGCTGGGAAGTGGCGGTGCGGTCCCCTACGGCACTGCGTAGGATCCTACGGTCTTGGCGTGCATCCGTGCGTCGCTGCGGTCCGGTCCCAGGTCGACGGGCACGTGCACCTTCCGCCGACCACTGGCGACAACATCGATGTACTGTGGAGACCTCACGCCCCACGTGTTGAGCAATTCGGCGGTACGTCCACCCGGCCTCCCGCATGCCCACTATACGCCCTCGCTCAAAGTCCGTCAACTGCACATACGGTTCACGTCCACGCTGTCGCGGCATGCTACCAGTGTTAAAGACTGCGATGGAGGTCCGTATGCCACGGCAAACTGGCTGACACTGACGGCGGCGGTGCACAAATGCTGCGCAGCTAGCGCCATTCGACGGCCAACACCGCGGTTCCTGGTGTGTCCGCTGTGCCGTGCGTGTGATCATTGCTTGTACAGCCCTGTCGCAGTGTCCGGAGCAAGTATGGTGGGTCTGACACACCGGTGTCAATGTGTTCTTTTTTCCATTTCCAGGAGTGTAGAAGAGACAAACACTTCGGGCTCCTCAAATGGGACTGAATGTGGTGGAGAATGTCCCATAGAGGCCGTGGGAGTAATTTTTCTTTTGGCAATGGCATTACTCTCAGCACACAGGCGATGGGGCACAGCATCTCCAAGGTAGCGATGAAGTGGGAATTCTCCCGTACGACCATTCACGAGTGTACCATGAATATCAGGAATGCGGTAAGACATCAGACCTCCGACATTGCTGCGGACACAGAAAGATCTTGCAAGAAAGGGACCAACAGCAACTGAAAAGAATCATTCAACGTGCCAGAAGTACAATCCTTCCGCAAATTGCTGCATATTTCAATATTGAGTCATTAACAAGTTTCAGCGAGTGAACTATTCAACGAAACATCATCGATATGAGCTTTAGGGGCCGGAGGTGCACTCGTGTATCCTTAATGACTACAAAGCTTACCGTCAACAACGACACTGGACTGTTGGTGACTGGAAACATGTTGCCTGGTCGCGCGTGTCTCGTTTCAAACTTTATCGAGCGGATGGACGTGTACGGGTATGGAGACAACCTCATGAATCCCTGAATGTCGTCAGGGTGGTGGAGGCTTTGTAATGATTTGGGGTGTCTGCAGTTGTAGTGATGTGGGGTCGCTGATACTGTATTGCATGTCACTGAGTGAACATTACAAGTGTATGAAGCATATTTTTCGTCGTGTACATCATTTTTATCTGTTTTGTAAGTAGAAAATAAATTTTAATCACTGTTGGTACTAATATACAGAAGTAGAATTATTATTCACACAGTCTTACTAAGTAAGACTAGAGTGAAGAATTAATATCAATCAGTGAGTGTTATTGGCGGTTTTCAGAAAAGAATATTGTGGAGAATAGCGAATAGCGTCAGCCCTGAGCCGTGTTGCGGCTCGATGTGGCTCTGTCGCCGGTCAGAGATACCTGACATCTCTGCTCCACATATGGTTTGGCAGGTCGCCGTGCGGACAGAGGGGGAATGGCGGTAAGTGGGTACACAACGCCGGAAGCACCTCCGCTGCGAGGGAGTGGACCGCTTCCCGTTTAGGTCAGCAGGGCGGGAGTCTCTGGGTGGGAACACGGCTGGACAGCAAAGCGCAGCGCCACTTTCTTGATGTGAGGCCAACTATTGCTTGTACGATTAAATGTAAGCCACCGGACCAACTGTCTCCTGAGTGCGCTCTGCGTTACGTGTGGCTGCTCATCCGAGGCCACTGGCAAGAAGGTGCTCGAAATCACTGCTTGTGAATTTGTGACACAGTAATTGCAACTGCTGCGCATTTGTCTCTGTGTTCGAACCCCCGTGTTTTTGTAATGTCCCTGGCCGTGGTCCGATATTTATTTTCTCCAGGCTAGACTGCTTATCCAGTGAAACAGTGTCTGTATACACTTGAAGGGTGGCAAGCAGTTAATTGACTGTTTTATGGCAATAGCTCCTGCAGTCAGTTAGTGAATTCGTGTTCTGCTTCATCTAAGTTTTAATGCCGATTGTACAAAACACTGGTAAAATTTTGCTATCCGTTTTTCATCCTCAGTTTCACGGAATCTGTTGTGAGCTGATTCCAGTTCTGGTAACTTGGTTTTTTCTATCTTGTAGTTAGAGGAGTGTCGCGTGACGCTTTGTCGGTATTGAGCTGGGTCATATTAACAGTTGGACGAAGCTGCAAGCAGTATGGCGCCATTCTGTTTCACCGTACGGAAGCCAGTCCATTCACTAATTTGGTTCATGTGTTGCTTATTATTAAATTTTCGCACTGTATAGCAGATATTTGTACTTTTAAGTGAATCAGACACTTGCGTAAACATTTCATAGAATCTACTGGAAGTAATTCTTTCGAAGTCTTAAGTTTTATCTGGTTAATTCGGAGTCTTAAGTTCTATCTGCTCAACAAAGTTTTGTGTAAATTCGTATTGAATATCGAGCGAATCACTAAAACCCATTTGCTTTGAAACAATCTTCATTTTCTTAACTCTATCTTTTGTTTTAGTTGACTTTCGGATAGAAGCAGTAACAACTAAGCTCAGTACATTGTGTTCCGGTGTAATCATAAACGCCGGAACGAAGAAGCGAAACGAAAGACAGAGAATGCAGTGGAGAATCGGCAGTCAATGGTGCGCGGAATCAGACCGCGCGGTGCCAGGGTCTGCAGCGTGGTTAGTGATACCCCGAAGGGGTTATCCCGGCCATTAAATGCCATACGATCATTTCATTTCATTTTGTACTGTTTTCACGTCGACTCTCGCTAGCGCCATTGTTGTAAAGATAGTCAAGTATAGTCAGATTGCTGTCTGGTAGTAAAGCTACTAATGTTGTTGGTTTGAAATTGTTGTATAGCATTCCGAGAACGCTGCATCCCGTAGGCACCCTATTAGCGACGAGTGGGCACGACCCCACACATTGGTCTCGTGATTATTGTTAACGAAGAGTTGATTTTATAAGGGCTACTTTTGTATCCAGTTTCCTTAAAGTAAAAAAGTAATTAAATAGAGCAGTGTAAACAAAACTACTATGGGAAATGAATGTTTCAAAGTTTGACAAAAATATTTCTTTTCTGGGTAGCCAGCCTGAGCCGTGCAGGGTTCTTGTTTAGGCCCTTTATTGTTTTTCTCATCTTCAATTACGGTACTGCCGCCTCGTTTTCTTATTCCATTTACTGGCGTCACTAACTTCCTGCTTTATTCTCCCGTGAAAGGCAGCAGCAGTACGTATCGATAAGTGCACTGTCGTACCATCTCTGGAGCGACCGATAGTATTTCCGGGTCGTCGTGTGTCTGGCAGTCAGTTGGAGACGGACCAGCAGTGCAGTCGGGATGCAGTAGCAGTGAAGTCGGGGACGGAGCGCCGGTGAGGCGCCGACAGCCAGTGCTCGCCGACTGCTGGCGACACAACGTGAGCTGTCCGACGGAGGGAGATTGCAGCGGGACGACCGTTTGGTTGGTCGTTCGGTTGGCGTGGAGCAGCGAGGAAGTCTCCGTGGCGCGTAGTTTGGCCGGGACTGTTGGCGGCGTGCACGCGCGGTCGGAGTGTGAGGGGCTGTTCCCATTGCTACGAGGACCGTGGCTCACCGATTCGGAGACGAAAGTTGAGTCTTTACTTAATCTACCAGCCAGCCCCAGCTGTTCGCATTGTGTCGTTTGAATTTCGTTGTGGGTTGCTGGGACATTCCCGCAAGCAATAACGTGTGTTTTCAAGTTGGCGAAGTTCTAGCCTCCTCCTGTGGAGTTTAACTTAACTAGATTATTTTCGAATTGAAGTGCAAAAAATGTTCAAACGTGTGTGACATCTTATGGGACTTAACTGCTAAGGTCATCAGTCCCTAAGTTTACACACTACTTAACCTAAATTATCCTAAGGACAAACACACACACCCATGCCCGAGGGAGGACTCGAACCTCCGCCGGGACCTGCCGCATAGTCCATGACTGCAGCGCCTAAGACCGCTCGGCTAATCCCGCGCGGCAATTGAAGTGCACCAGCAAAATCTTCTGCCTCGTGGCCGTTAACGTTCCGGTTACCTGCCCTGGCCGCTGACGTTAATTCAGGCAGTGTATTTTCCTTGTCGTGTTATGGCTGTCCAGCACGGTGTGTAGTTTAACAGCTGAATGTGTAATTCGTTGTGGGTGCCAATACCTTTTGCGTTGTTCCATTGAACTCCCTGTTGTGTGCTGGCTGAGTGGAGCGGAAGTCATCCTGACGCTTGGTCCGTTGACTGTCTGTTGGTTGGGTTGCCGTCGGATTGAGAATTGTTGGGCCGACTGCCTGTCTCACCTAAGCGAGCGTTAGTGTTTGAATTCCAGGCCGACCCTTTGAAACTTCTGAGCGCCGTTTGATGTAGTGCCTTTTCTTATTCGTCCTTTTTATTTGTTTATGTATGGCTTCTAGCCGATTTTAAATTAAAGTTGTTTTGCCCTTGAGGAGTGAGATTGAATGGCTCATTTAGCCGGGAGTTAAGTTCTAAAATTAATATTTCGCTTGCTCTGTTTTTAATGTTTTCTTTACTCTTGTAATGTTCGTCAAATGAATAAAGTAGTATGTTCGAGTGCAACTGACAGCCACTTATTTTGACCCCTTTCCACAAATTAAACTGTTTCCTGTCCTGCGGGTATAGCAGGGGATCTCACAGCCTTAGCGTCTTCGATGTCGATGCCTTTGCTGTCCAGGACCATATCAATGTCTGAATAGTGACTCAAAATATGCCAGGAATTTTTACTGGTGCAATGAGCAAGTCGTCATGTTTTGTAAAGTCAACATTTTCTTTGGGCTGCTATAAGGAAAGACCAGTTGCTGCTTCTGTTAATATTGAGTGAAGATGTAGTTACGAAATCTAATGATAAAGATAACCTTTGGAAGTAAACGATATTAAAGACAACGTGCATTTGCTTCATATTTACGATAAACATTTCACTGAATAGTTTTAAAACTTACAAAATGATCTCCTTGTCTCTTGTGGCCGGCCGCGGTGGTCTAGCGGTTCTGGCGCTGCAGTCCGGAACCGCGGGACTGCTACGGTCGCAGGTTCGAATCCTGCCTCGGGCATGGGTGTGTGTGTGATGTCCTTAGGTTAGTTAGGTTTAAGTAGTTCTAAGTTCTAGGGGACTTATGACCTCAGATGTTGAGTCCCATAGTGCTCAGAGCCATTTGAACCATTTGTCTCTTGTGAAATGGAAAAATAACTTCTTGCCGAGTTAGTCTTTTATGGATTCACAGTAAGCAAATGCTGATAAATACCAATAAGTACGCGAAACTGAGGAAACACTAATGAATGCAGTTTGAGGCGTGGCGACACACGCTCATTCAGTTAAAGTAACTGCTTGAATACAGTCTTATCCTACTTATCTGAAGACCTGAATTTCGTCGTGAACACCGCACGTTGACGTAATACCTGTAGGGTAGACCTATTCCAGCTTTGATTAGTGCTGCATAAAGTCTCTCCCGCTGCCTTTCGAATCTTGAGCTTCTTGGTATTATACAGCTTTGTAAGATAGGTTAAGTTCGTCTGGGCTAACTGCACGGAACGGAGATGCCAATAATTTCTCAGCATGGAAATGTGACAGGTAACATCCGAGACCAAATCTGATGCGAGTTCCTGTAGTTGAACAGCCTTTAGATTGTCTTGTGTCAGAGGACCAAAGTGTTTAGACACATGAAGGAAAAGCGGAATAATGGTGGAGCCGCTAGCGACGTCTGAGAATACAGAAACAAGAGAATTCCACCGGCGGTCCCCGCCATGCCCGCATCCGTATCCAGGCCGTGACGTCACCAGCGTGCCTCGCCAGAGGCAATAACACGGATACGGCGACGCGCCGCCTCTGTTCCATCCCCCCTTACGAACGCTTGGGAGCGGCGACGAATCGCGTCCCTAGGTCAAATAACTTTTGTCCCTACCAGTTCCATGTGTAATAAATACGAGAATGTCACAGACGTGTGATGAAACGTTACAGGCAAAAATCTGAGAAACTAGGAACCATTTTCATAATTTTTAACATTTTTATGCAGCGACAGCAACTTATATTGTTTATATAAGAATTTACAGCCTACAGTTGCAAGTTAACTTTATCGTATACCTAGGTTTCAACGTTAGTAATAACGTCTTCTTCAGAACCTGCTAAAAGTTAATATTATAATGTGCTAGTAAATTATATTAGATATGGTCATCCGACAGGATGCAACGTTGTCAGATGTCAACTTCAAAAAAGAATTACAAATTCTCGAGAGTATTGCACAGAATAATGGCTATGATCCAAAGATAGTGAGGCAATTATATCATAAGAAAACGCTAAAAATGACAAAGACTTTAGTAAACACAAATACTCAAACCCAAGATCAGACCAAGAAATTGTTGTCGGTTCCTTATATAGGTAATGTCTCCTATAAGATAGGGCGCCTGTTGAAAAATTCAGGTTTTAAAATTTCCTTCTCGACGAATAATAGCTCAAAGCGAAATTTGGTTCATACCCTTGAGAAAGACTGTGATAAGTCAGCGAAATCAGGCGCATATAAGATTATGTGTGATGATTGCCCATGTTATTACATAGGTCAAACAGGCAGAGCTATAGCAGCAAGGTCTAAAGAACATCTTCCAATAAAGGACGTAGGAACACGGGAGTCAGCCTTTGCGGAACATCTGGTGCAAATGGCTCATAAACCTAATCCTTTACGTGACATAGAGCTATTACATCATGAAGATAAGGGCTATAGACTCGACACGCTTGAGGAACTACAAATTTATGCACACCTAATTACAGATAGAGGCAATTTACTGAACGATCAACTGTATCTAAAAAATAGGGCATACTTCGAAGGCTTCCAGCCTATATTAGGTTTACAATAATTCATAATGCATGTGACCATTACAGTTTCTGTAATAATAGAACCTTTCCTACAGATGTTCACACGAGATTTGTTGGTCATTTTGCCGGCCGGAGTGGCCGTGCGGTTCTAGGCGCTACAGTTTGGAACCGAGCGAACGCTGCGGTCGCAGGTTCGAATCCTGCCTCGGGCATGGATGTTTGTGATGCCCTTAGGGTAGTTAGCTTTAATTAGTTCTAAGTTCTAGGCAACTGATGACCTCAGAAGTTAAGTCGCATAGTGCTCAGGGCCATTTTTGTTGATCAGTTTATAAGGCTCTGTAGTAGAATGTGAAACGTAGTCATACTGGATACTGTAATTAACTTACAATAGTAAACTATAAAATTAATTCATAGAAAAAATGTTATCTGACGCGTGCGTAATAAGAGTTTGATTCTATACGTCTTGCGCATGTGCGCCGCCCTCTGTGAGACAGACCGCGAATCCCTCGCGGTCCGCAGTCTCTAGTCACACGACGAGGCCCATACAACGGGCTTAAAGTGAATTTGCTGCAGCTTGTTTAATACAAGTGACAAAACCTTATGGTTATGCATCAAGTTTATAAAGTTGACTTAGGATATGGCTTGTTTTAGGCAAACATTTAAATAATATTTTATGTAAGTACTAAACGTTGCATCCTGTAGGGTGACCATATCTAATATAATTTACTAGCACATTATAATATTAACTTTTTGCAGGTTCTGAAGAAGACGTTATTACTAACGTTGAAACCTAGGTAAACGATAAAGTTAACCTGCAACTGTAGGCTGTATATCCTTATATAGGAACCATTTTGTCATCTTTCATAAATATGAAGGCCTTTTCAAACCTTTCCTTACCAATATTATACGACTTTTCATTCCCCTCAAATCCCACCACTCAGTGCAATTAATACGTCAAAGATCCGCTCAGTTGCGAAAAGTTACTGGTCTTTACCCAGGTTTCAGTAAGAGTAATCTAGCCTTCTTCAGAAGCATTAAATAAACTAAATAAATGGCTCTGAGCACTATGGGACTCAACTGCTGAGGTCATAAGTCCCCTAGAACTTAGAACTACTTAAACCTAACTAACCTAAGGACAACACACACATCCATGCCCGAGGCAGGATTGGAACCTGCGACCGTAGCGGTCGCGCGGTTCCAGACTGTAGCGCCAGAACCGCTCGGCCACCAGCGGCCGGCAAATAAACTAATACATGCCAGAATTACTTAGCTCAGGAACGTAGCTTGACATGGTACCACGCTACTTTAGCTTTTTATGTTTGACCGTGCCTTATTCTGGCATGTATTAGTTTATTTTATGCTTCTGAAGAAGGCTAGATTACTCTAGCTGAAACCTGGGTAAAGACCGGTAACTTTTCGCAACTAGGGCGTGTCTTTGACGTATTAATTTATCACAGTTGCTGACAGGACTGCAACATGTAAAAAGTTCTTATACTCCGTGCAATGTCTTAAGTGTCCTTCTCCCTGCTTTACTTCCCACATTATGTACGCTCAGCCACTTCTCTGTCTGCATATCCACAAGCCAATGTTCAACACGCAGTCGAGCGTACACCGTACCAATGTTGTGGATTTTCCGCTGTATGAAAGCGGCGCTCTGAGCGAGAGGGAAGCGACTGTCCCTTCGGCACGCACCGTCTCGGTGTCTCTCGCCCTACTCTCACGGACCATACACGGAATAAGTGGTGGTGCCAGCACGGCGGAAGTGTCTGACGGACTTCCTCGAAAATGAGTTCGCTCAATTGGTTCAGCGGCGCCTCCAAGTTTGCAGGTATGCTCAACCAATAAACACTCAAAACGCTGGAGCAGTACTCGTCAGCTCTTCGTTTATAGTCAATTCCACAAGGCAGTGTACGCCATAATTTTAAATGTAACGTCCGCAGCGACGTCTGTGCTAATGGTGTCGAATCTCTACTCAATGCGCTTTTGCACGGTGTATATGTAAACTGTGTGAGATTTGAAAGTTCAGTTTTGTCGGTTGCAGTTTAAAATTTTGCTCTTATCTGCAGCCACTTTAAGCGCTGGAAAAATGTGCAGTATTTATCACAAATGCCTTCCGAGGTTCGTTAACAAGCTATTTGGTTCGACTGAGGCAAACTGGGTGCTTCGAAAGGATGTTGTTGTTGTTGTGGTCTTCAATCCTGAGATTGGTTTGATGCAGCTCTCCATGCTACTCTATCCTGTGCAAGCTTCTTCATCTCCCATACCTACTGCAACCTACATCTTTCTGAAATTGTTTAGTGTATTCAGTGTATTCATCTCTTGGTCTCCCTCTACAATTTTTACCCTCCACGCTGCCCTCCAATACTAAATTGGTGATCCCTTGATGCCTCAGAACATGTCCTACCAACCATTCCCTTCCTCTAGTCAAGTTGTGCCACAAACTCCTCTTCTCCCCAATTCTATTCAACACATTTTCATTAGTTATGTGATCTACCCATCTAATCTTCAGCATTCTTCTGTAGTACCACACTTCGAAAGCTTCTATTCTCTTCTTGTCCAAACTATTTTTCGTCCATGTTTCACTTCTATACATGGCTACACTCCAAACAAATACTTTCAGAATCGATTTCCTGACGCTTAAATCTATACTCAATGTTAACAAATTGCTCTTCTTCAGAAACGCTTTCCTTGCCATTGCCAGTCTACATTTTATATTCTCTCTACACTGACCATCATCAGTTATTTTGCTCTCCAAACAGCGAAACTCCTTTACTACTTTAAGTGTCTCATTATCCTCGCTTTTCTTTTGTTGATGTTCATCTTATATCCTTCTTTCAAGACACTCTCCATTCCGTTCAACTGCTCTTCCAAGTGCTTTGCTGTCTCTGACAGAATTACTATGTCATCGGCGAACCTCAAAGTTTTTATTTCTTCTCCATGGATTTTAATTGCTACTCCGAATTTTTCTTTTGTTTCCTTTACTGCTTGCTCAATATACAGATTGAATAACATTGGGGAGAGGCTACAACCCTGTCTCACTCCCTTCGGAACAACTGCACTTCCTGTCGATCGCATTTTGGAGGCGTTTGTATTTTTTTTTGCCTGCTTCATTTACTGCATTTTTATATTTTCTCCTTTCATCAATTAAATACAATATTTCTTCTGTTACCCAAGGATTTCTACTAGCCCTCGTCTTTTTACCTACTTGATCATCTGCTACCTTCACTACTTCATCCCTCAAAGCTACCCATTCTTCTTCTACTGTATTTGTTTCCCCAATTCCTGTCGATTGTTCCCTTATGCTCTCCCTGAAACTCTGTACAACCTCTGGTTTAGTCAGATTATCCAGGTCTCATCTCCTTAAGTTTCCACCGTTTTGCAGTTTCTTCAGTTTTAATCGACAGTTTATATCAAATAGATAGTGGTCAGAGTCCACATCTGCCCCTGGAAATGTCTTACAATTTAAAACCTGGTTCCTAAATCTCTGTCTTACCATTATGTAATCTATCTGATACCTCCAGGGTTCTTCCATGTATACAGCCTTCTTTCATGATTCTTGAACCTAGTGTTAGTTAGGATTAAGTTATGCTCTGTGCAAAATTCTACCAGGCGGCTTTCTTTTTCATTTCTTACACCCAACCCATATTCACCTACTACGTTTCCTTCTCTTCTTTTCCTACTATTGAATTCCAGTCACCCATGACTATTAAATTTTCATCTCCCTTCACTGTCTCAACTGCAGAGCTAATTTTGCGTATAAATGTGTACTCCTGTAGTAGGCGTGGGCTTCGTGTCTATCTTGGCCACAATAATGCGTTCACTATGTTGTTTGTAGTAGCTTACCCGCTCTCCTATTTTTTTCCTCCTTATTAAACATACTCCTCCATTACCCCTATTTGATTTTTTATTTATAACCCTGTATTCACTGACCAAAAGTCTTGTTCCTCCTGCCACCGAACTTCGCTAATTCCCACTATGTCTAACTTTAACCTATCCATTTCCCTTTTTAAATTTTCTAACCTACCTACCCGATTAAGGGATCTGACATTCCACGCTCCGATCCGTAGAACGCCAGTTTTCTTTCTCCTGAAAACGACGTCCTCTTGAGTAGTCCCCGCTCGGAGATCCGAATGGGGGACTATTTTACCTCCGGAATATTTTACCCAAGAGGACGCCATCATCATTTAACCATACAGTAAAGCTTGTAAGTAGGCTGTTTAGGTTTTTCTGTATGAAAATCACTGGCTGTGCTGTGTGCAGTCTGTGGCTAGTTTGCATTGTTGTCTGCCATTGTAGTGTTGGGCAGCTGGATGTTAACAGCGCGTAGCGTTGCGCAGTTGGAGGTGAGCCGCCAGCAGTGGTGGATGTGGGGAGAGAGATGGCGGAGTTTGGAAATTTGTAAGACTGGATGCCATGAACTGCTATATATATTATGACTATTAAGGTAAATACATTGTTTGTTCTCTATTAAAATCTTTCATTTGCTAACTATGCCTATCAGTAGTTAGTGCCTTCCGTAGTTTGAATCTTTTATTTAGCTGGCAGTAGTAGCGCTCGCTGTATTGCAGTAGTTCGAGTAACGAAGATTTTTGTGAGGTAAGTGATTTGTGAAAGGTATAGGTTAATGTTAGTCAGGGCCATTCTTTTGTAGGGATTATTGAAAGTCAGATTGCGTTGCGCTAAAAAATATTGTGTCAGTAATTTTTTTAAATGGGACGTTTCAAGCTGCCTGCCCTCGGGAAAAATTACGGCTGTAGTTTTCCCCTTGCTTTCAGCCATTTGCAGTACCAGCACAGCAATGCCGTTTTGGTTAGTGTTACTAGGCCAGATCAGTCAGTCAGCCAGGCTGTTGCCCTGCAACTACTGAAAAGGCTGCTGCCCCTCTTCAGGAACCACACGTTTGTCTGCCGTCTCAACAGATACTCCTCCGTTGTGGTTGAACCTACGGTACGGCCATCTGTATCGATGAGGCACGCAAGCCACTCCACCAACGGCAAGATCCATGGTTCATGGGGAATTATTATTTCTAATTAATTGATGTAAGTCATAATTTCTCATTTATTCATTGGTTTTCAGTTTATTCTTCTTTCTGGTGTGAATTTAGTTCTGATTTTGGCGTTGGAGTGGTCAGAACTGGTATTTATTCCTCTTAGTACCTTAATACTGAAAAATTCTCTGTGAAAGGTTTGACAATGTTAACGTGGCCCAGCTGCCCTTTTTTCCTTACTCAGTCAAGATGTTCTCAAGTTTTAAGCTTGCTTTATCTTGTTTTGAAGTATGTTGATGTGAAGATGAGGTTATGCTATCTGCAAAAGTCTCTTGGTCTGCCCTATTGGTACCTTTCTGTAGAGACCATTTCTTGATTTTTATATATATACTCTGCCTAACTGAGCATTTAACTTGAGTCCTAGGTTATCAAAATAATGACTAGAAACATTAAGAATAGATTTTCTAAAAAACAGAATTTTGTTAACATTGAACATAAATTTAAATGTTAGGAAGCCTTTTGTGAAGGTTTTAAGGTTTTAGTCTGGGGTGCAACCTTATAAGGAAGTGAATCATAGACAATAAACATTTCAGACAAGAAGAGAACAGAACATTTCAAAATGTGTTGCTATACAAGAATGCTGAAGACTAGATATGTGGATCAAATGACTGATGAGGAGAAATTGAATAAAACTGGGGAAAAATGGATAATAATCTTAAACATCGTATTTTACAGCGTGGAAACAAGTCAATGGAGCGTCCACGATGAATTGGTTTGCAATGTCTCTGGATGCAAATTCGATCGAAATGTTTCGGCCTATATTACGAAGAACCTGAAAGGAAATCCATTACATACTTTGAAGAAGCTGTCATATAAAATCAGGACGAAATGGAGATTGTTACCGAGAGAATATGCAGAAAATCTCGTGAGAAGCATGCCAAAAAGGTGCCAAGCTATAGTCGACAATGGTGGCGACTGGGTTAACTATTAGGTAGTTGTGCAGTTAGTAATAACATGTATTTTCTTGTAAATATGTATTTATGATAGTGTCTTTTATTTCATACACATAACGTCGTACACTTTCTTGTGGAACTGACTGTTTATAGGAGTGGGAAATAAGTTCGGCTCTCTAGCCATTGTGTGGAAGGAGAGGTCAGCGGGTGGACGTACCTTTTAAAATGATTGCATTCATTACTTAACTTTTCATTTCAGGAAAGATATAGATTGTTACATAAAAACTCTGATTGCCTTGACGGGCGCACGAGAGCCATTTGAGGGCAGCACGCCGCCCGCGGACCACTGTTTGCATTAGACGGTGGAGCAGCGTCTTCCGTTAATGTGTTGTTGTTGTTGTGTTGTTGTGGTCTTCAGTCCTGAGACTGGTTTGATGCAGCTCTCCATGCTAATCTATCCTGTGCAAGCTTCTTCATCTCCCAGTACCTACTGCAACCTACATCCTTCTGAATCTGTTTAGTGTATTCATCTCTTGGTCTCCCTCTACGATTTTTACCCTCCACGCTGCCCTCCAATGCTAAATTTGTGATCCCTTGATGCCTCAAAACATGTCCTACCAACCGATCCCTTCTTCTAGTCAAGTTGTGCCACAAAATTCTCTTCTCCCCAATCCTATTCAATACCTCCTCATTAGTTACGTGATCTACCCACCTTATCTTCAGCATTCTTCTGTAGCACCACATTTCTAAAGCTTCTACTCTCTTCTTGTCCAAACTGGTTATCGTCCATGTTTCACTTCCATACATGGCTACACTCCTTGATACCGTTAATGTAGTATATCTTTTCCAGGAGCATGCACGAATCCTTCAGCTTGACTTTAAGCTCTTGATTTACCTGCTGTCTAACTCGGCGCCACAGTGCACCGTTTTCAGACCTCTCTATGATGAACCAGATAACCATGCGGATACCTGGGTAACCGATAAATACATCTTGATGGACGGAAGACTCAAATAGATGACCGTGATGAGGAAATACTTCCTCCCTATAGTTTCGGTACATCAGACAGACTGCTGGTCGGGACAAGGCCTCTTACTTTAAGTTTATCTCACATTTTTATGAACTGGCCATTTATTTTTATCATCACTGCACAACAGATACGTTGAGAAGAAACACAGACACTGATGAGCCAGAGTATTATGACTGCACACTTGATAGCCGGTATGTCCACATTTGGCCCGAATAACAGGGGAACGCGTCGTGCCACTGAAGCAATCGGGCCTTGGTAGGCCGCTGGAGGGAGCTGGCACCACATCTGCACACACAGGTCGCCTAACTCCCGTAAATTCCGGGGAGGAGGGCGATGAGCTCTGACGCCACGTTCAGTCACATCCCAGATGTGTTCGATCGGGTTCAGATCCGGCGAGTTGAGAGGCAGCACATCAACCAGAACTCGCCACTGTGTTCCTCGAATCACTCCATCACAGTCTTGGCCTTCGTGACATGGCGCATTATCTTGATGGAAAAAGTCACTGGCGTCTAGAAACATGATCGTCATGAAGAGGTGCATGTAGTCTGCAACGAGTGTCCAATACTCCTTGGCCGTCATGGTGCCTTTCACGACCTCCTCTGGACCAATGTATGCCCACGTGAATGTTTGCCACAGCACAATGGAGGAGCCGCCACCACCTTGTCCCTGTTCTGCAGTACAGGTATCAAGGAGCTGTTGGCCTGGAAGACGACGGATTCGTGCCTTTCCATTGGCACGATGAAGAAGGTATTGCGAATTACCAAACCATGCTACACTCTGCCAGTGCGCCAACGTCCAGTGCCAAAGCTCAAGTGCCCATTTCAGTCGTAGCTGCTGATGTCTGGTATTAACACTGGCACCTGCATGGGTTCAGGCGCACTTGTACTCGGCCCAGCATTAAAGTCAGAGGTTAGTTCCGCGTGCCCTATTTTACCAGTCTGCCCAGCCTACGACGTCCAACATTTCCTCAATTATGTTTCGTCATGTCTCTATTCTTCTCCTCCCTTTACCATCAGTATCCTTCATACTCCCTGCTGCTAGCACTCTTTTCTAAAATCTGTCTCTTTCATAATGTCTAATTATAACAGCACTTATCATCTACGAATATAAACTCTATATGTATGTATTTTTTCAAGTGTGCCTTTGTAATTGTTTATTTCACTTTTACTTGTACTAGATGTAGTTTAACATGCCTGCTAAAACATATGAATGTAAAATAAGTAGAATGCTTGGTTAGATGTAAGAGAGGGCCTGATGGCCCTAATCTTTCCAGGTTAAATAAATTAATTAATAAATAAAACATCCGTAATGAGAGGTGGCCGGCCAACCCCACGGCGCCTGGACGTGGTTTCACGTTGGTTTCGGCACGTGCTAAAGACACCACAGCACTCCTCGAACACCCGACAGGTCGTGCAGTAACCGAAATGCTCGCGCCGAGCCTCCGGGTCATCACAATCTGCCCTCAGCCAAACTCAGGTAGATCGCGCTCCTTCCCCATTCTACGCACTCTCACTGATACTACATGCACCATGCGTTTGTGTGACCAGCAGTCGTTGCCCCGACGTGACGCTGCTATCGCTTGGACGGGTTTATATCGATAGTAGGTCAGTCATCATGATCTACTGGCTGATCAGCCTAGACATATTGTTTTATGACACATAGATAGACTGCTGTTCCTTGAAATATTTAGGGCGTGACAATGTGTAGTATGTTAAGGGGTGACTGGGTCGGTGTTAACGCTGCAGTAGGGGGTGACCAGAGACAGCTGTTTGTCAGTGGCGCCATAGTGGTCACGGAATATGGAGTGGTCCAGCAAACACCGGGCACGCCCCCTCGGCGAGACGGCGTCCAGAGTCACACCTCACTGTTACATTTACGTAGTGTGTTGTCGATATCCGACACGATTAAGTAATGATTACTGATTGATGATTATGGAGAAAGAGATACCGGTTAGTTATGGTTAAAGTGCAGCTGCTCAAGGAAGTCAAGTGTGGTCTGCAACTATCTTATCGTAGCGAAACTTGTTAGGTGTACTAACGTGTTAAGGCGGGACCGATTTACGCTGAAAAAAAATTTCAGTTTTAGCCACCAAATGCAAATCTGGTGCTGTAAACTGTTAGTATCGTCACACATACATTGTAATATTTCTGGCTTAGTCAGCCATCATATTAGGCTCCAAGAAGCTGTTCCCAGAGCAGTGGATATGCAAGAAGTATATAGATGACGAAATTTGGTGTGAGGTACCTGTGACAGATGTTAGATTCGGTATCATTTCCGTGAGATGCTACTGCTCTGTGATTGGCTGCTGTGTTAGGAGCAAGGGTGCCAAAACGCTAAAATATAGTTATTATTATTATTATTGGAATGACTTCATTTTTAATATAGATATGTCTCAACAACTGACTATCAGTTATTTTAGAATTATTAAAAATTATCTAAATAGCAGACGAAGCACTTCAGGAGCGTTGGGGTCACGCATTTTCTGGTATGACACGCGAAGTGTTTCGGGCTGTTCGTCACTCTGGATCAGGCAGTCGAGAAGAACAGACGTTATCTGTCGTAGGATGTGTTTCCAATTTTTATTTAAGTTCCTGTTCGTCACTCTGGATTAGGCAGTCGAGATGTACAGTCATGTTGTCTGTGGCAGGATGTGTTTGCCAGAATTCAGTATTAAAAGATTCACTCCGGTAGTCATGAGGCACAGACACGTGCCACAAATAGTGTAAAGATACATTTTCGTAAACATTGTATTTGATCATGTACTTTGGTGTATTAGAAGGTGTTGTATTAAGAGCATGTTGTCTTCTCGTGTGGCTATATTAAAATAAGCGAGTGGCATCCCAAAGAAGTGATACATTATTTCAGAACAGAACCTCGCTAAAAGCCAGTTTCAGGATCAAGATACAGAACCTACGACCTGCGTGCTGTATTCTGCGCTGGGGACATCAACTTGAAGACAGCAGGTTAGTGAACTATAGCAGAACTTTCCTATTCCACACAGTACATTGGAAACAACTCACGTGTACTGCATGTACAGAACAAATATGCTCAGTGACACGTCATCTGCAGTAATGCAGAGGAGATAAAGGAGGATAATCGTTATTAACACCAACAATCAACTCGTTCTTCCTTTCTTGCCGTAACATACACGCTGTCATTTGGCAAGCCGTAACGTGAGTGAACAGTATGGCTGCCTAGAAGAGAGAGTATGAGCTATTAGTGAGACTCATTCATTTGAATGGCAGCAAATGCAGTGCTGCGTTGAGAGAGTATCGCCGACTGAGAGGTCTGGGGAGAGGTCCGACGACGTTAAATGGTTTAAAGAAGATGATAACGAAATTCGGCAACACTGGTGGTCTTGGTGTGGCAACTGGGGAAGCACGGCGTCCTGTTACGGTGTAAATCATTCACGAGGTTCCTGTTGCTGTAACTGAGCACGCAGCACATGGCCCAGTTAGCGCTAATGCTCGTGCAGCGTCACGAGAATTGCCCATCCTGTGGTCAACAGTAAGGACAGTTTTGCGGTCTGTATTACACTGGCACCCGTACAGGATACAGAGGGGACTCAGCTGATACCTCTTGATCCGCGGCAACGTTCTGAAGCACGGATCGAAGTTGGTGACATGTGGCCGGGCAATATTCTGAGGAATGACAAGGCACAGTTTACACTACAGAGTGCAGTGAATAAACAGACCTGCCGAATTTGGGGTACTGTTAAACCGCGTGTTGTGCACGAAGAGTGATGATTGTGTGGTGTGGATTCACAAGCACCTTTAATCTCGGCCCCTTCTTTTTTGCAGAGAATACACCCAGAAGACCAGTCAAGTCTACAGTGACATCTATACTTTATCTAGACCTCCTTGTACAGCAGGCGATTCCTGTTTAGGAAGACCGCAACTGTGTGGAAACCACTGTTTTCATGTAGGGTGAGGCAACTTCTCGTGTCGCTCGTCTAGTCAAAGTTCCGCATAAAGCAACATTTTACGATCGTGTTATCTCCAGAGGTTTTCCAGATGCATGGCCTGCAAGATCACCTGATCTGAATCCATCTGACTTTTGACCCCAGGGACAGTTAAAAGAACGCACTTACCTGAGACACGTTCGCTCTGCATCTGATCTGAATACCAGTGTAAAGGAAACGTTGTTCAGGTTCCACCTGAACTGCTACGACCAACTGCTGATCAGTTCGTATTACGGATACAGCATCTCGTCGACGTCTCCGGTGCTCATGTTGAACAAATTGAGTAAGCGGCGCTTTCTCACTTGTTTGACATATTCTGCCCGTGTCCCGTTCCTAATCCATTACATATGGAAATATTTCTATACGTCTTTCTAGCATCCACAGCGCCAGATTTGCACTGGGTGGCCAAAATTGTAACTAATTACTTATAGCGTAAACTGGTTGCACATTAACGCATTAGCATATATTTGTAAGTAATAACTGCACTTCAATTTCAATGTTATATACTTCAGGATTTAATACAATAATTTTTGTGAAGTCTGAGCTATTCTTAAGTGTGATCTATTCTATTTTTTACGAAAAGTGTAGTATTGTGCCAAAGAAATTAGGATGCCGTGAGGCCTGGAGACAGCCAAGCCTTTTCCCTTGTCATTCCGTTTTGTGAACGCCTTTTTTTATGGGGGAAAATGTGCGATAGGCTGATCTAGTGGTTAGCAGCGAGGTGAGATTGGCAGGTGTGGCCTGCCGTTTCCGTTTTGTAAACCGCTTATATGTCGGACGAAGATGGCCTAAACTGGAGGAAGCGGTCGGCTGGCAGTCTTTGAATCAGGCCACGTGTGTGTGCGCTCTTCTACAGATTGCGTACTTGTTCTGACACAGGTACAAGTTACGGAAGCAGTCTATAACTAGTACCGCTGCGTTAAATACTTTTTTAGGGATCAGTCAATAGCCGAAATGTGTCGCATAAAACAGTGCTGTTTTCTAATTTCGTATGGATTCAGATGAGTTTCGAACTTAAACCATCATCCAGGGACTATGTCAACGTCAAATAGAGAAAAAAATAGAACGTAAAAACGTACAAACTTCATATACGCATGTGGTAAACCAATCCTAATTTGATACTTGCAAAATAAAAAAGTCATATGTCGCAAATTTTGCAACCACAACTATTGTGTAAAACGTAATATCAAAGAATCGAGCAAGATGATTTAGCTCATTTGGTTACAAACGACAAATTCAACCTTATAATTCCTGGTGGGACCAAAACGAGCATATGTGGAAGAATACCAAAGAGACGCCAAGGCTAAGATACTCCTGCGGCAGTCATCATATCAGCTGACATAAATTCTACGATATTTCTTTCACAGAGAGACATGAACCCACATGGCGATGTTTATGCATATATCCCTAAGTACATATACAATTTTTTAATACGAGATATAGTACAGTAGTTATATGGCAGTGTGATAAGCCTTAAAAGTAAGTCACTATGTAGTTGTAGACCATAAAGTTCCCCATCTCTATAACGTAAACCAGTGTCATTTTACAATCATGCACTAACGTAAATCTTGTGTGTGATACATTAAGACACCCCATGTCAGGAAAGCATTAAATAAAAACTAAAACAAGTTCCAATACAGTGTCTCCAAAAATCTGGAGCCGACATGTACAGTCATACTCTCCACCAAAAATGTACAGTTACTAATTACAAGAAAGATACTATTATGGGAAATTGAAGTATGTGCATCTTTTATTGCCAACAACATACGCAGAAACATCTGTAGTCATACTGTATGAATGCATGTCCTTCTTCATTAGTAGTTGTCTCCTGCAAATTGTAGCCGTCGATGCAAGGCCTTTCCACCCTAAAATATAGTGTTACAAGAATTACGACATCTTATTTCAATAATGTTTCTGAAAAGTACAAATTACGAAGTCTGTTGCACTTAATTAAAAAGAGACGAGAGGAACTTGCGGAAGTATATTTGCACTACAGTCTCGAATTCAGAGCTTCTGACAACGTAGGCTAAAGACAATTTATGTCATTATTCATCTACAGACAGTGTTAACATAAAAAGTTCCGAAAAGAGCTTTTGGTTTAGTATATTGACATTTAAAGCTAAACGGTGGCACCATCTTCTTTCAACTACTTACCATACTTTGATTAAATCCTATCTTAAAATTACCATTTACTGTGTGGACAATGAACAGCAGTGAATGCTTTCGTCGTGTGTGTGTGTGTGTGTGTGTGTGTGTGTGTGTGTGTGTGTGTGTGTGTGTGAATTTTTTTTTTTTTTAAGTACGGAAGTGGAGACACACAACTTTGATGGGTCGGTTTGTTAGAGAAATTGCTTAAATTTCATTCGTTTAAATTCAGTCACTAAAAGACCAAAGAATAAATTAAATTCAGTATAATGACAGCCACTAATTTCATTTTCAGGTGACAAACTCTCAAGCTGAGTTAGTATTGGCTCCTGGTCCAGCGGTGAACGCTTCACTGTATTTAGTGACAAAACATTAATTATCAGAACGATACTTAAAGGTAACAGTTAAGTGAAGTGCATACTTGCTTTCTGAATAAAACGACCCTCTAATTTTCCCCCGAAACGCTCCGGAAGAAGTAGGGTTACTTATTAAATATTCAGACAGGTACAAACGCGATTAACAGCTGTGTTATGTTTAATCTAAAACAGTGTTCAGAGTGTCAATGTTATCGTTTTTAGTAGGGAATCGGAAGTTATACTTTGCAATAGACAGCCAAGCCTCTAGCAGAGTCGACCAGATACCCATAAACAAAAGATGGCAAGGGAACATTATTACCACGAATGGCAAAGAGGGTGCGGGATCGTCATACGTAGGTACCCTGTTTAGCCACCACTGTGGTCACGTGCCTGTCTCATATGTCATGAAGACGAAAACAAATACATAACATCAATAGATCAAATTTTAAAGTTGTCATTCTTTCTTCGTCTCTGGGCCGCTAAAATATTTGTTTGGAGAACTTATACTCACGACATTTCATTAACTTAAAAAGGCGCAGACAATATGTCTCGTATTGTCTGTAAGACGAAAACAAATCACAAGCAAGAAATGTTATCTACGTATGCACAAAATCCTAAACAGTAAAACCCAATCACATTTCCAGGGGACAGTCTACATTAATTAAAACTCTACACACGCCATTTTAGTGGTGCAATTTAATTGTTTTTACGCTCAGTAATCATTTGCCTGCAGTGTTGTACTACAAACCCTTAGGTTTCGTAGTTTGATTCAGATGGGGTCATCGCAGCTATAATGAAATTTTTTACTGTCGTCTGGGACTTTAGGAAATCTGACATTAGATTTGACGAGGACAAAGTCATTTGGGATTAGGTAACAACGGCTGCATTAATTTATCATATCTATGGTTGTGAAAATTATCTTTGCTATTCCTTTTTTGTAGCATTCTTTTCAAAAACATTGTTCAAAAGTAATTAATGCCTTCTGAGCGAACAGACATGTACCCGGAGACATATGCTATTATGACTCAAACTCTTAATTATTGTTTTGAAGTAACGTTTTTCGTGCAATGTGTTATGGTCTTTTCCACGCTAGGTCCGAAACAAGCACCCGTGTTCTGGCATAACGTGTTCTGCTGTATTCGAACCTGATAATAAGTGGAAATTTAAATTTGATTTGTGCCATAATTCTCCATGCAACTTTTTCATAAGTGTAATCTAAACAGTGATCCATTACCACCGTTGATACATTATTGTTTGATTGAAATTTATAAAATAATAGCCTATTCATTTCTTCAGCATTATGATTTAGGTAAAGATATAGATGAATGTACTGGAAGAAAGAAACAGTACAACCACGACGATTGTAAAATTGTCTTTAGATCTTGACAAATAAATATCAACTTAAAACATTTGGCTATCTTTGTCAATAATTAAATTATGCATATAACCTTTCTGCTGTTCAGCTAAAACTTTCATTTTCTGGCACAGTTCATACATTTCAAATCTTGAAAGAAGTCTTTTCATCGTGCTATTAGACAGTATCCATGTTAGTGCATTTCCTTGGGCCAAAATGTGTGTAGATGATTCGTTGCATATCGTGGATCGAGTTGAGACAGAACTATGATACAAAACAATTTGTATTTAGTCTGCCTTATCTTTACTGGAGTAAGGTTGGATTCGTCTGGGTTGTTCTACAAAATTTTTACTTCTGTTAATATAGTGACTACATCTTGTTCTGCTGATATATTGCGTAGTAATCTTAATCTATTGACAGACGTCTCTCATGTTACGCCATTGATGAAATTAAAGTAGATTCTGCGCAAATCCTGTGCAACGTCGCTTCCACACTACCAGTTAGTCACAACAGTGCGTCTGGAGCAATACTGGCTTGGCATGGCAGGTATCAAATCTCGTGGTCGGATTCTTGTAAAATTATCGCCCTTCACGTCTAATGTAACAGTGGTGCTTCTTCTAAGCAGGTGTTAGTGGAAGTCATCAAATCCCCAGACAACTGCTAAAGCTTTTGGCTCGGTGACTGTATATTTCTTTTCTGAGAGATGTAAGATGTAGCTTGCGAATTAAGTTGTACAGTATTCTAATTTGTCATTTATTTCGTGGATTTTGTACAATTCTATTTTCATGGGATACTGACTGTTGTTCATCCCCATGAAATATTTGTTTGATAACTCCACAAGCTGCACTAATTTAATTTAACATAATTTTCACTTGAGAAGATCTAAATCGCATTGCAGTTCCTTCTTTCATATCCTCATTGTGTATTTTTGCAATATTTGTTACAGGGAACATACTGACAGTAGCTACCTATACTAAATCGATAATAATGTCCACAGAAGGCCAAAATGGTTTTATTTTGCTTCCAGAATTTTGACGTTGTGAACGTTGTAACAGCTTCCAGTTTCATTAGCCCTGGCGTGATTCCATCTAAGATTGTAATTTGTCGAGAGAGTTTTATTTACTTCTACTTAAATTTTTCTGTAATTACATTGATGGAGACATCCTATCTTTTAAATGCTTCTAGTACCTCGTTTACGGTATCCTTATGTTCTCCACAAGTCTTGGTTAAATTCAAAACACCATCAACAGAAATACTCACTTTATTGCTAGCGTCTCACCTAAAACTTAAAACAATGAACAAATAAAAGCTTAAATATAGATTCCGACGATATGGTATTACTCACGAATGTTGATACCGGCCATTTTAAAGGAAGGCAGTGTATTTCCAGCTAGTTTCGTTAAGTCTCAGTTGCCAAAAATTTCTAATTATGTCGGAACTTGTTAAATACTTCGACCCTTTATAAGTTCTCTTAGATTTTCTGTCTCATCTCATCGCGACAATACACAGGGGGTGGACGAAAATATAGAGAAATGCATGCTTGAACGTAAATGCGAAGCCTTCAGGTTGCACTGTTGTGTTTGACCACCCTCCCGATACGTTACAAGTGTTCAGTAGTGTTCAGAACAATGCCGTGTATAGTTGCGAGTTCATTACGTCGGAACGAAGTGCACTCGAACGTGAGTCAGTAGTTGGTGCTCATATGGTGGGTGATTCCGTAACCAAGGTAGGCGAAGTGTTTGGTGTCGCGAGAGGATCCGTACCGAAGGTTTATCCTGCATACAGGGAAAGTCGAAAATTTCTCAACACTTCTGGAACTCTCTCTCACCAGTCAAACTACGCTTTGAGCATTCGCACTGAGATTCTTATTACGTATGTGACGTCCATTTTCATTCGTAGTTGCTAGACTGGCTTCACACACTCGAGAAATACCGCATTGTAGAAGGGCGTAAAAGTGTTTTGTATGTAATCTGTTTTGTAGACAAACTGCTGTTTCCCAGTATCCTACTAATGAGTTGTAGTCCGCAATTTGATTACGTACAGCCGAAACCAAGTGGTCGTATTTCTACACGCTGTTAATCCCAAATATAAGTACAACATTACTGACTGCGGTTGTAATTCTTTAATTACGTAGTTTCTCAATACCACACATTTACATTTCGTAAAGTTCACATTTTGGCGTCTCTATACGGCGAGTGACTTAATTACTTCCCAGTTTTTTTTTTTTTTTTTTTGCCAATTACTCTATATGTTAGCCTATTCGCTACAGGTAATCGGTCATGCGACGTTTGGCTGTGACCTCTTATGTGACAGTTCTGGTTGATACATGTACACAATGATGCGGTCAAACATTTGTATAGTATGATTGACTCTTAGTTCCGATTCGTGGAACATATCACGCATTTGTACTACAGTCACGGTACTCAATGTGTCTACTTTTGACCTGATAGCATCCGGTATTTACCTACTTGCAAAGTGCAGCACCTTTCTCTGCTTTACCACTTAGTTCCTAGTTTTTCCATTGGTCTAATATTTTGTCGTACTGTAAGTAAATCTTTTTGAAATGTGTCAGGATAGAATTTCCTAAAAATACCTTCATCAGTGAAAACCCATAAATTGCCACTAAAACTATGTGTTGAGTCATTAATGTAGGACATGAACACCAGCCCTGGGGTCACAAGAAAAATCTGCAGATGTCACTCGCAGCCCTCAAGAGAATACCGATGAAGCGTGATGCTATGCGACTATCCCCAATCAATATGTGTGTGTGTGTGTGTGTGTGTTTTCATTGTGTTGATTGGTGTGTAGATTTCTCGTCAACGCTTCTCTGCTACAGCCACCCGACAAACGCAGCGCCCCGATTGAATCAAATTTCGATTCCTGGCAGATGGCGCCGGCATTCACGTTTCAATACCGCCCCACCGGGTGACTTGTAAATTCACCGACAGCTGTGCAGTTTGCTTTTTATTCTCCTCAGCAGCACACAGGGTAACGAGGAAGCAATGGCGTTCCAAAGGGCAGCAGAACTGACCGGTGACCCACTAAAAGGCAGGTTGTGGCACGTTCACACACTCTCTGTGCTGAAGAACGATACGGTTAGTTGTACCATTCATCTCGACAGTATTTATGCGACAACCGCATCTATTACAATACAATGTCCTTCAGACATGCATGTGTGTCCGAAGGAGCAGACACTGTCTTTAACGATTTACTGCTGTCAGAACCTTTAATGGGATTCACATTTTGTGAATATATTTAGACGTTTGATTTTCTTTCTGTGTTAGTATTTTGTTATATTCTCATTTGCTGTTGATTAATACTGTCAATAATAGTAGTTACTTCCCTTGTAGAGCAAGTTTGTGATTATTGTAGTCAGTTTTTTAACATCTTCTTATTGTAGTAGCGGAACTTAGATAAAGTTGTTTTCTTGTTTCAATAATTGTAAAATTTTACCATGAGTGAGAAGTGTGGGCTTTGCCGTAGGTTCGTGAGCAGTGGATTGCGGTGTGAGACTTGTTCGAAGTATTTTCACTGGGGGGAATGCAGTGGGGAAGCCAGTGGGCATTCTGGTGAGATCCTCTCCTGGAACTGCAGGTTATGTAGCAAGAGTAAGTTGATAGAGGAGCAGGAGCGTAAGATCTGTGCCCTTCGGGTGCAGTTGAAAAACGCACAGGAGGAGCTAGATAGGATGAGGAGGGAGAAGGGGGTTGGGGAATGGGAGCTGGCTGTTGGCAAGAGATCTGCTAGGAGAAGGAGATTTTCAGATAGTTTTACTATTGGTGTTTGTAATAGATATGACCAACTGTCATAGTCTAGTGGAGAGGAATCTCTAGTAGCTGTAGATGTAGGAAGGATGCAGCAGACCTCAGCAGTTACGGTGGCTAGGACAGTTGCAAAGTCTAAGAGAAAGAAGAAGGTTCTGCTGTTAGGTAGTTCTCATGGTAGAGGTGTAGGCCAGCAGTTGCAGGAAGTTTTGGGGAGTGAGTACCAGGTCACCAGCATTGTGAAGCCTAATGCAGGATTGGCTCAGGTGACTTTTAACATAGGGGGGTTATGTAAGGATTTTACTAAAGAGGATCAGGTAGTGATTGTGGGTGGGGCTGGTAATAGTATTGATAGGGATGGGGAGTATGACATAGATGGTGACCTGGAAAAGATAGCCACTCAGACTGGCAACACGAATGTGCATTTCGTGGAACTGTTTCAGCGTCACGATCGGCCTCATCTTAATACAGCCGTCAGGCGTAATAACATGAGACTTGGGGGTGCGCTGATGACAGAAGGCATGAGTCACATTTCAGTGGTGTCGGTGGAGTCTATCGGCAGGACGGGTTTCACTAGACATGGCCTACACCTCAACAGGTATGGGAAGGGGAGGTTGGCAAAACTTATAGGTGACAGCATAGGTGGGGGTGGTGGGATCACTCATGGGAAAATTCCGGTAGTTGTGGGTGTTAGAGCTGTACCTTTTTTAGATTGAAGTCAGCTGATAGGTATTCCTGCTTAAGGGAAGTCTCTCTAACAAAGAAACCACTTTCTACAAAGCTTGGGTATCCGATTAATGAGGGAATTAGTATATTTCATCAAAATATACAAGGTATTAGAGATAAAGTTAGTGAACTGCTTATAGATGTTGACTCTGAAATTATTGGTATATCTGAACACTTCTTAAATAAGGAGATAATTCAGAGGCTTCCTTTACCAGGATACAGGTTGGCTGGCAGCTTTTCTAGGAGCTCTTTGCGGTGTGGGGGAGTAGCCATGTATGTGAAAAACGGTATCCCATTTGAGTCAATTGATGTTTCAAAGTACTGCACTGAAAAGGTGTTTGAATGTTGTGCAGGTGTGGTTAAATTTAGTGGAGCTAAACTTCTTACTGTTGTTATTTATAGATCCCCAGACTCCGATTTCACAACATTTTTGCTAAAGCTAGAGGAGGTTCTTGGTTCACTTTATAGGAAATACAAAAGTTAGTTATATGTGGTGACTTCAATATTAATTGTATAAGTGATTGTGCAAGGAAAAGGATGCTGGTAGACCTCCTTAATTCATATAATCTTATGCAAACCGTATTCTTTCCAACGAGAGTGCAAGGGAACAGTAGAACAACCATAGACAATATTTTTGTTCATTCGTCATTATTAGAAGGGCATTCTGTTAGCAAAAAGGTGAATGGCCTTTCAGATCATGATGCACAAATTTTAAGTCTAAAAGATTTTTGTGCTGCAACACATGTTAAATATAGTTACCAACTTTTTAGGAAAGCTGATCCAGTTGCTGTACAGACTTTTGTAAACCTTATCAAGGAACAAGAGTGGCAAGATGTTTATAGTGCTGATACAGTAGACGATAAATATAATGCTTTCCTCAAGACTTTTCTCGTGCTCTTTGAAAGTTGCTTTCCGTTAGAACGTTCAAAACAGGGTACTAGCACAAACAGGCAGCCTGGGTGGCTGACTAAAGGGATAAGAATATCTTGTAGAACAAAGTGGCAATTATATCAAAACGTTAGAAACAGTCACAATCTAAATGCAGCAGCCCATTACAAACATTATTGTAAGGTGCTTAAAAAAGTTATTAGGAAGGCAAAAAGTATGTGGTATGCAGATAGAATAGCTAAGTCTGAGGATAAAATTAAAACCATATGGTCAGTCGTAAAGGAAGTGGCTGGTCTGCAGAGACAGGTCGAGAATATAGAATCAGTGCGTAGTGGGGATGTCCGTGTTACTGATAAGTCGCATATATGTACAGTACTTAATAATCACTTTCTGAATATAGCAGGTGCACTAAATAGAAACCTAGTCCCAACAGGGAATCATATAGCGCTCTTAGAAAAAAGTGTTCCGAGACTGTTACCTGAAATGCTTCTCCATGATACTGACAAGAGGGAGATTGAGTTAATAATTAAATCACTAAAGACCAAGAACTCTCATGGATATGACGGGGTATCTAGCAGAATACTGAAGTATTGTTCCACGTATGTTAGCTCAGTACTTAGCCATATCTGTAACTTTTCCTTTAGGAGTGGTCGGTTTCCTGACCGATTAAAGTACTCGGTAGTGAAGCCACTTTATAAAAAGGGAGACAGGGATAATGTTGACAACTATAGACCTATTTCTATGCCATCGGTGTTTGCTAAAGTTATCGAGAAGGTTGTATATACAAGGTTACTGCAGCATTTAAATTCACATAATTTGCTGTCAGCCGGCCGAAGTGGCCGTGCGGTTAAAGGCGCTGCAGTCTGGAACCGCAAGACCGCTACGGTCGCAGGTTCGAATCCTGCCTCGGGCATGGATGTTTGTGATGTCATTAGGTTAGTTAGGTTTAACTAGTTCTAAGTTCTAGGGGACTAATGACCTCAGCAGTTGAGTCCCATAGTGCTCAGAGCCATTTGAGCCAATTTGCTGTCAAATGTACAGTTTGGTTTTAGAAATGGCTTAACAACTGAAAATGCTATAGTCTCTTTTCTCTGTGAGGTTTTGGACGGATTAAATAAAAGGTTGCGAACGTTAGGTGTTTTCTTTGATTTAACGAAGGCTTTTGACTGTGTTGACCACAAAATATTACTGCAGAAGTTGGAACATTATGGAGTAAGGGGAGTAGCTTACAATTGGTTCGCCTCCTACTTTAAGAACAGAAAGCAGAAGGTAATCCTCCGCAATATTGAGAGTGGTAATGATGTTCAGTCCCAATGGGGCACTGTTAAATGGGGCGTTCCCCAAGGGTCGGTGCTGGGGCCACTGCTGTTTCTTATTTATATAAATGATATGCCTTCTAGTATTACAGGTGATTCAAAAATATTTCTGTTTGCTGATGACACCACCTTGGTAGTGAAGGATCTTGTGTGTAATATTGAAACATTATCAAATAATGTAGTTCATGATATAAGTTCGTGGCTTGTGGAAAATAATGTGATGCTAAATCACAGTAAGACTCAGTTTTTACTGTTTCTAACTCACAATTCAACAAGAACTGACATTTTAATCAGACAGAATGGGCATGTTATAAGCGAGACGGAACAGTTCAAGTTCCTAGGCGTATGGATAGATAGTATGTTGTTGTGGAAAGCCCATGTTCAGGATCTTGTTCAGAAACTAAATGCCGCTTTATTTACCATTAGAACAGTATCTGAAATAAGTGACATTTCAACACGAAAAGTAGTATACTTCGCATATTTTCATACGCTTATGTAATATGGTATTATTTTTTGGGGTAATTCTTCTGATTCAAAAAGGGTATTTTTGGCTCAAAAACGGGCTGTTCGAGCTATGTATGGTGTAAGTTCGAAAACCTCTTGTCGACCCCTATTCAATAGTCTGGGAATTTTGACATTGCCCTCACAGTATGTATTTTCTTTAATGTCGTTTGTTGTTAGCAATATTAGCTTATTCCCAAGAGTTAGCAGCTTTCACTCAGTTAATACTAGGCAGAAATCAAATCTGCATGTGGATTGCACTTCCTTGACTCTTGTGCAGAAAGGAGTGCAGTATTCTGCTGCATCCATTTTCAATAAGCTGCCACAAGAACTCAAAAACCTTAGCAGTAGCCCAAACACTTTTAAGTCTAAACTGAAGAGTTTCCTCATGGCTCACTCCTTCTATTCTGTCGAGGAGCTCCTGGAAGAGCTAAAAAATTAAGCAAATTCCAGTGTTACATTCTTGATTTTCTTTATTTAAACTAACGACTTGTCGCCTGAATATGTTTCTTATATTTCATTTCATTCTGTTTCTGCAATCGTGTTATAATTTCATGTATTGACTCGTTCCATGAGCATGGAGACTTCTCCTAAATGTGGTCCCACGGAACAATAAATAAATAAATAAATAAAAAATAAATCACCTACTTGTAACAGATGACAATTTGTGTCGGACCGGCACTCGAACCCTGTTTTCCCGCTTGTCACCAGCGGCCGCCTTAGCCACTGTGGCTACCAGTGTACGCCGCCACCGCTGGGCCTAACCTCGACATGTCACTTAGTCACAATCCAAATGCATTCAAGCAGCAATGAACTACATTCTATTTCTACTAACAAATTTACAACCATAAGTGTATTTCTTGTGTAAAGCTGAAATTCGTGTATTCCGTGCATCAAATGCTCAATTAGTATTTATTCTGTATAATACCAGGTGTAACTATCTGAAGTATCACATGGAATATACGACAACTACCACCAATAAGACGAACGAAGAACTACTGAATATCATATAGTGTCCTGATATGCAACAGTGCAAGTAAAATATCAATACATACAAACACAATAAACATAAACACAAACCATTTCAGATGACAAAAGTTCGAGCTTCTAACAAGACCTTCTCACGTGAAATGGGTAGAAATGGGCTGTTATCAACCAATAAGCTGGCTTGGTTCAAATGGCTCTGAGCACAATGCGACTTAACTTCTGACTTCATCAGCCGCCTAGAACTTAGAACTAATTAAACCTAACTACCCTAAGGACATCACACGCATCCATGCCCGAGGCAGGATTCGAACCTGCGACCGTAGCGGTCGCTTGGTTCCAGACTGTAGCGCCTAGAACCGCACGGCCACTCCGGCCGGCCAACCAATAAGCTACTTAGACGATATTACGCATCCATATATGTTATGTCACTTCCCTCTAAATATTATTTTCACCACACTTATTGTATTACATTTTCCTTTGACATTTGGATTACATAAATTATGTTCTCATCAACTAAGCAGAAACAAATTATATGGAACCACTTTAACAGTTTTTAAGCGTTCAGTTCTCTATAACCTTAGAGAAATTTTTATATATTATGTCGTTTATAGTATTTAAAAAAAGCATTAACAACTGTCTACCAATAACATACCAATAACATTGTAATAATAAGAAGTCTTATATGAAGTCTTCACGGGTTGTCAGCCGATTAGCGTCGTCGTCTCGTAGCAACGTTTCGATGGAATGCGTCTCCATCATCTTCAGGCTGACGCTAATATATATTCACAAAATGTAAAACCCCTTCAAGAGTAGTTGTCTGACACATATAACCCTTTCTTCCGACACACAACAGACGCACACACGCACACACACACACACACACACACACACACACACACACACACACACACACTTACTTTTTGACTGGCACAGAGGACAACGTTGTCTCAGAAATAAACTAAAAACAGTTCCTCTTAGTCGGTTAAACCAAGATTTTCGGCAGGTTTGCCTCTAGTGTTGTACATATGACAGGAAAAATAATCGATTCCTATCTACTCCAAATTGGCAACTCACCTGTCCCACTACCAGCATGCCTGGCAATTGGCTGGAAAGAACCGAGGCTCCATAATGCCACTGTGGACTTCCTGACCCCGGGTTTTCTACCCACATGTCGGTGCCGCAGGTACTGTGGCTCTTCCGACCAACCAGTTTTGCACCGTAACATTTCCTACCAGAGCCTCCCCCGCTGTTGCAGCTTTCTTTGAGGGGCAACCGAGTGGTTCAACGGCATTTAAGCTGCACGACTGCATTCTCAGGTTCCTGTCTAACAACGCCCTATGAAATTGTGATATATTCGGAAATGAACGGCTAAATATTTGTTGCAAGCGAGAATATAAGTAAGTTTATGCTCGTTCCAATACTAACAATTGATTTTTTGCGCTTTTTATTCACATTAAAAATAAAAAATTAGAAAGAACTTTCAAGCATGCCTATATACTACGTGCATAGCAGGTTGATGTCGCGGGTCGCAAAATCCACTACACCCAACAATGGGCCACACTAGGATAATCCACACCACTCGCTGCAGCAAGTAATCAAAAGTACAAAACAGTAATGACTGTCTTCATGATAATGACATTAAATAACACAATGGATTAGGAAGGCGCTCCCCCTTATCTACATCTGTTCCCTACAAGCCAGACCACGGCGTTTGGCGGATGGTACCTCGGTAACTCCGCTACCTGCCGCCTCACCTGTTCGTCTGCGAATGGCCAGTGGAAAGGGCGGGATTGAGAGTAAATCGAAGAAAGACGAAAGTAATGAGAAGTAGCAGGAATGAGAACTGCGAAAAACTTAACGTCAGTATTGATGGTCACGAAGTAGATGAAGATAAGGAGTTCAGCTACCTAGGCAATAAAATAACGAATGACGGACGGAGCAAGGAGAACATCAAAAGCAAGCTAGCACTGGCAAAAAGGGCATTCCTGGCCCAGAGTAGTCTACCAGTATCAAACACAGCCCTTAATTTGAGAAAGAAATTTCTGAGAACGTACGTCTGTAACAAGGGCAACGGCCTTGCCGCAGTGGATACACCGGTTCCCGTCAGATCACCGAAGTTGAGCTCTGTCGGGCGTGTTCGGAATTTGGATAGGTGACCATCCAGGCCGCGATGTGCTGTTGCCATTTTTCGGGGTGCACTCAGCCTCGTGATGCCAATTGAGGAGCTACTCGACTGAATAGTAGCGGCTCCGGTCAAAGAAAACCATCATAACGACAGGGAGAGCGGGGTGCTGACCACACGCCCCTCCTATCCGCATCCTCAGCATGACGGTGATATGGCGCTCGGATGGTCGCGATGGGCCACTTGTAGCCTGAAGACGGAGTGCTTGCTTACTTTGCTTTACGTCTGTAACACAGCATTGTATAGTAGAGAAACATGGACTGTGGGGAACCGGACGAGAAGAGAATCGAAGCATTCTTCGCAGAATCGGAGAGGAAAGGAATATGTAGAATACACTGATAAGGAGAAGGGACAGGATGATATGACATCTGTTAAGACATGAGGGAATGACTTCCATGGTACTACAGGGAACTGTAGAGGGCAAAAACTGTAGAGGAAGACATAGATTGAAATACATCGAGCAAATAACTGAGGACGTAGGTTGCAAGTGCCACTCTGAGATGAAGAGGTTGCCACAGGAGAGGAATTCGTGACGGGTTGCATCAAACCAGTCAGAAGACTGATGACCCAAAAAGAAAAAGTTTCATGTGGTTACTCCTTCCTGTGTCGCCCCTTATGTTTAATCTACAGTTTGTGTGCGGTTTCTGAATGTGAATTTAGCACTGATAACCGTGTATAATAGTCAGACAAATTAGTCGCACTGTTACAGGACACTTTTTCGGAAACAGACTCACAACACATCAAAATCCCTACTGTAACTCCCATTTGATCGGAATACTTAATTTACATCGATAAAAACGATACGCCACAGTACTAGTGATTGTTGTTAAGTACTAATGCAGCCTTCATATTGTTACTCTTAACTCACATTTGTATGCAGTGTAGCTGTGGGAAAGTGTTGGAAGCACTCTGGGTGATGAGAAGTAACGCAGACCTACTGGAAGGTGTAAGAGACAGCCACTCGCAGCGCCCGATTTTTGGAAGGCCACGGGGGGAGGTCCGAGCGTCACCTACCGACCGGCGAGCAGCTTTTGCTGTGCGGAACTGCAGCGGAACACCTGGCCGTAGACACACAGACAGCATGGGAAAATAGCATGGGAAAATCATTCTATAAGCAGGATATGGAGTGAGGAGAACAGACCCGGCAGGTTAACCGAGCGCGCTAACGCGTTGCTTCCTGGACTCGGGTGACGCGCCGCCCCCGGATTGAATCCGCCCGGCGGATTAACAACGAGGGCCGGTGTGACGGCCAGCCTGGATGTGGTTTTAAGGCTGTTTTCCACATCCCCTTAGGTGAATATTGGGCTGGTCCCCACGTCCCGCCTCAGTTACACGGCTCGCAGAGATCTGAACACTTTCGCACTATTCCAAGCATTACACTAGTCGCAGACGGGGTACACTAATTCCTTCCAGGGGGGTACAGGGTGGCGGCAGAAGGGCATCCCGCCACCCCTTCAACTACATTGCCACATCCGATTACCCATGCCAACCCTGCGTATCCGCAGGAAAAATGGCACAAGCGAAAGCGAAGAAATATGGAGTGAGGAGAACTGACTTTTATCGGGAAGACACCTCCGTACTGTAGATCCAGAAACCTGGCCACTTTTACATAAAAATTCAGAAAACTAAAGATATACCACTAAATGATGGATGGGGGCCACTCAGCCCCGTCCCTTTGAAAACGTGAGAGACCGCCAAATGCTCTGACTTTACAAACAAACTCGTTGTATAACCTCCCAGTATTGGCTAACGTAAATAAATTCTAAGCTAGAAGCAGACACAAAACAATGACAAGGCAGAGTACAACACTGGTAGGAGAAAGAGACAGAGAGAGTGTGACTTGACTTTTTCAGGTAGAGGATGGTAGGGCAGAAGTCACTGGTTAACCAGCCAGAAGAAGGAGACAAGTATATTAAGAAGCAGTGTGATCAGTCAGTGCCCATAAGGTACAGAGACGAGCCAGCCAAAAGTCAGTGAGACATGAAAAATGCAGCAAGAGAATAACTGAACTTCTGTTGGACGCCAGATGTAGACCAAGACCTGAAGCCACTGGCGCCAGACCTCGATGCTGAGAGCCACCACACAGCTGCTTGATATGATGCACTGGTGACTTAGAAACATTTCGGCATGACTTGGACTTGACTGCTGTTAAGGGTCGTTGGTTCCACCCAGTGATCGATTCTGCAGCCACTTGAGTCACCACCTCTTAGCAAGACAAAATCTCCCCTCTGTGCAAGGGTTTAGCAAAATTAACCAGTTGTTGTATATGCAGGCTTTCTCTTCATTCAGAGAGAGCTCCGATTTCCCTTGGTTTATTATGATGATAGTTTCTAACTATGTAGGTCGGCCTCAACAGAATATTTTCGCGTTCGGAGGAGAAATTTGTTGATTAAAAACTTCATGAGTAAATCCCATCGCAACGAGATACGCCTTTGTTTTAATGATTTCCACCCCAAATCCCGTAACATGCCTGTGCCACACTCTTCCATATTTCTCTATAATACAGAACGTGTTGCCCTTCTTTGAATTTTCCCGATGTACACCGTTAATCTTATCTGGTAAGGAACTCACACCACACAGCAATATTCCAAAAGAGGGTGGACAAGTGTGGTGCAGGCAGCCCCCCTGCAGCAGATCTGTTACATTTTCTGAGTGTCCTGCCAATAAAATGTAGTCTTTGTTTTGCCTTCCCCATAACATTTTCTACGTGTTCTTTCCAAATTAAGATGCTCGTAGTTGTATATCCTAGGTATTTAGTTGAATTTTCGGGCTTTATATTTGGTTGATTTATCACGTAATCGAAGTTTAAGGATTCCCTTTAGCGCTCATGTGGATGATCTCACACTTTTCATTATTTAGGGAAAATTGCCAATTTTAACACCGTGAAGGTATCTTATCTAAATCATTTTGCAGTTGGTTTTTTGATCCTCTGATGACTTCACTAGACGATGAACGACAGCATCATCTGCAAACAATTTAAGACTGCGGCTCAGATTGCCGCCTAAATCGTTTATATAGAGAGTCCCTTTAGTCAGCCACAGTGCCAATAGTGCTAGTGTTTGTTTTCAATACAGTCCAGAGACAGGTAGTGCTATTTTCATTGTTTTCTACAAGAAGTTTCTAGTAACCACAGTTTAGTCAACTATCAGCCGCCTTTGGTGAATTAGCAGTATAGTTAAAAGTTGATTAACTCTCTACAGTAAATTGATTTCTTTGGATGGATAGGATGTGTGACTGTTGTGTACGGACGCAGGAGGAACTGGCCACAGTTCGCGAACAGCTGAACCTTGTTGATGGCCGCGGTCAGCCGTCTTCAGGCTGCTGCCTGGTACGTCGCAAGGTACACCCCAGGTGTTACATGCTTCACCCACTGTCCCTGCTGTCGAGACATGTTCGCGGGTACCGGGCGCGGTTGGGCCACCCTCTCCCCGAGGGGAGTGGCGGGTTCAGCGTCGTTCGCGGCGCACGAGGCGGAGGGTCAATGTGGAGGCTGGCCGTGTGGCATCGCCCGCTCTGCCTGTGAGTGGACATGTGGCCGCTCCTTGAGCAAGGTCCGAGCAGGCACACAAGAGGAGAGGTTTATTAGTGATTGGGAGTTCCAACGTTAGGCGGGTGATGGAGCCTCTTAGGGAAATAGCGGAAAGGTCGGGGAAGAAGGCCAGTGTTTACTCTGTCTGCTTGCCGGGGGGTCTCACCCGAGATGTGGGGGAGGCCGTGCCGGCTGCGATAGAGAGCACTGGGTGAACCTGAAAGCAAATTGTTGCTCATGTCGGCACCAATGGCTCCTGCTGTCTGGGTTCAGAGGTCATCCTCAGTTCATACAGGTGGTTGGCGGAGTTGGTGAAGGCCGAACGCTCGCGGGGTGGAACCTGAGCTAACTATTTGTAGTATCGTTCCCAGAACCGATCGCGGTCCTCTGGTTTGGAGCCGAGTGGAAGGCTTAAACCAGAGGCTCAGACGATTCTGCGGAGATCTCGGGTGTCAATTTCTCGACCTCCGCTATCGGGTGGAGAAATGTAGGGTCCCCCTGAATAGGTCAGGCGTGCACTACACGCAGGAAGCGGCAAGGGTAGCGGAGTACGTGTGGAGTGCACATGTGGGTTTTTTAGGTTAGAGAATTCCCTCCCTAGGCCCAAGAAGACGCCTCCTGAGACGCAGCAAGGTAGGAGTAGGCAAAATGCAACAGGGAATAACAATATTAATCTGATAATAGTAAACTGCAGGAGCGTCTATAGAAAGGTCCCAGAACTGCTGTCATTAATAAACGGCCACAATGCCCACATAGTACTAGGGAAAGAAAGTTGGCTGAAACCATGTGTAAACAGTAATGAAATTCTAAACTCAGATTGGAATGTATGCCGCAGAGACAGACTGGACAGTGAAGGGGGAGGCGTGTTTATAGCGATAATAGGTGCAATAGTATCGAAGGAAATTAACGGAGATCCGAAATGTGAAATAATTTGGGTGAAGGTTACGTTTAAAGCAGGCTCAGACATGGTAATTGGATGTCTCTATAGGCCCCCTGGCTAAGCAGCTGTTGTGGCTGAGCACCTGAAAGATAATTTGGAAAATATTTCGAGTAGATTTCCCCACCATGTTATAGTTCTGGGTGGAGATTTTAATTTGCCGGATATAGACTGGGAGACTCAAACGTTCATAACTGGTGGCAGGGACAAAGAATCCAGGGAAATTTTTTTAAGTGCTTTATCTGAAAACTACCTTCAGCAGTTAAACAGAGAACCGACTCGTGGCGATAACATATTAGACCTTCTGGTGAAAAATAGACCCGAACTATTTGAAACAGTTAACGCAGAACAGGGAATCAGCGATCATAAAGCGGTTACTGCATCGATGATTTCAGCCGTAAATAGAAATATTACAAAAGGTAGGAAGATATTTCTGTTTAGCAAAAGTGACAAAAAGCAGATTTCAGAGTACCTGATGGCTCAACACATAAGTTTTGTCTCAAGTACAGATAGTGTTGAGGATCAGTGGACAAAGTTCAAAACCATCGTACAATATGCGTTATATGAGTATGTACCAAGCAAGATCGTAAGAGATGGAAAAGAGCCACCGTGGTACAACAACCGAGTTAGAAAAACGCTGCGGAAGCAAAGGGAACTTCACAGCAAACATAAACATAGCCAAAGCTGTAAGGTGTCAGGCAAATCCAACACCTTCCATGATAAGCAAATCCAGTAGTATGTCACATAGCTCCGAATAAATCGTGACATTAAATTAACCAAAGTAATACGAGTAACGAGTGAGCAAATGGAATACCACAGACTAACACAAGAATGCCTAAAATGCATGTCATACCTCCCCACCGTGGGACAGACGCAGTTCCGAGGGGAGAAACGAGAACAGAAGCCGAGAGCAGAACCGTGTTAAGCTGGAAGGCCCTTCGATAAGGGACTGACGGACACCCACGTCGCCAGCTAACCGCTAGGACCACACCACCCGCAAGTTTTAGCGTGAGACTTTTTCGCGTCTCTGTTACGTCAAGACCACCCCCCAGCCAATGTTAAAAGCTAGAGCCCTCCAGAAGAACAGTATAGATCTTACGATAACACAAAAAGTGCTACACCACTCGTAAGTTTTAGCGTGAGACTTTTTCGCGTCTCTGTTACGTTAGGACCACCCCCCAGCCAATGTTAAAATATGGAGGCCTCCAAAAGAACTGTATAGATGTTACGATAATGCTAAAAGGACCACACCAGTTCCAAGTTTTAGCGTGAGACTTTTTCGCGTCTCTGTTACGTTGCAAACTTTAAAAACATTGCCCCACCACGAAAAGTATAACGTTTTTCATTGGATTGACAGAATTTTTGTAGGCGGAGCTTATGGTTAACATTTAGACCCTGATTGGTCAGATGAAAACACAGCCAGATAGTTTTTTTTAAACCAACTTCGGTAAATTGTAGTAAGGAGAAGTTAGGACAACAGAGTTGCTTCCGAGTCGGCGAGGTGAGCGGAGCTGTGCTGTTCGCCGCCCCCTGACGAACACAGACAAGGTAATGAACGCACGCGATGCCGCATAACAGCGCATAAAGCTTCACTCAGAACTGCAGAAGTCTCATCTGTTACACCCCCTTTTTGCGTAATACTAGTGTCGATCGTCAATTAAAGCTCATGGTGTTCACATTTGCCACTTGAAGTAAAAATCTGAAACGCGATGATTTTTCTGTTATATAGTTATTGAGAAGCCACATCAGCCACTGTAATTTACGACAAGTTAGATAAGTAATTAAAGATAATTGAGGGTCACTGTAGACCATTTTGATAGTTTTCTCTTTTGTGAAACTTCATTTAAACCTAGATTATGGATGTGATATGGCATGGGTCATCCTTTGATCCATTGTAGAACTTGGAAACCCACTCAGGGAATATTCGTTCACATTTTTGTTGAACGCAGTTGGTTTTTACCATCCTGTATTAAAACATTTCCTTTTATCAATAGTGCAATTTATAAACAATGTTTTGTGAGTAGAATAAAATTTCCAATGGTAAACTTAACTGCTTTTTCGACGTTTTTTTTTCCAGCTAACTAAAAATAGGAAAGCCTTGAACTCCTTCCACTAAATTTAGTTAGTATTAAGATTCTTTTACAGGGAGTGCAGTGGAGCTGACGCTGAAATCATTAAGTATTTGGTTATATCATCGCTAGTCTCACTGAACTCTTCTGAATTCTACATGTCATGTGTGGTCTGGCGTCTCCTTACCAGCAACAGGTCCCAGGTTCAAACTAGTCAATTCCCTAAAAAACACGCTCAGAGCGTCGTTGCGCGAAAGTGGTAGGGAGACACGATATAGAACAAACAGACACCAGGCAGAATGTTAGAAAGCCTTGCAGACAAACAAAAATTACGCGAAGCGAAATGTAGTGTGAGGAGTGCTATGCGAGAGGCGTTCAATGAATTCGAAAGTAAAGTTCTATGTACTGACTTGGCAGAAAATCCTAAGAAATTTTGATCTTATGTCAAAGCGGTAGGTGGATCAAAACAAAATGTCCAGACACTGTGATCAAAACGGTACTGAAACAGAGGATGACAGACTATAGGCCGAAATACTAAATGTCTTTTTCCAGAGCTGTTTCACAGAGGAAGACTGCACTGTAGTTCCTTCTCTAGATTGTCGCACAGATGACAAAATGGTAGATATCGAAATAGACGACAGAGGGATAGAGAAACATGTAAAATCGCTCAAAAGAGGAAAGGCCGTTGGACCTGATGGGATACCAGTTCGATTTTACACAGAGTACGCGAAGGAACTTGCCCCCTTCTTGCAGCGGTGTACCGTAGGTCTCTAGAAGAGCGTAGCGTTCCAAAGGATTGGAAAAGGGCACAGGTCATCCCCGTTTTCAAGAAGGGACGTCGAACAGATGTGCAGAACTATAGATCTATATCTCTAACGTCTATCAGTTGTAGAATTTTGGAACACGTATTATGTTCGAGTATAATGACTTTTCTGGAGACTAGAAATCTACTATGTAGGAATCAGCATCGGTTTCGAAAAAAACGATCGTGTGAAACCCAGCTCGCGCTATTCGTCCACGAGACTCAGAGGGCCATAGACACGGGTTCCCAGGTAGATGCCGTGTTTCTTGACTTCCACAAGGCGTTCGATACAGTTCCCCACAGTCGTTTAATGAACAAAGAAAGAGCATGTGGACTATCAGACCAATTGTGTGACTGGATTGAAGAGTTCCTAGATAACAGAACGCATCATGTCATTATCAATGGAGAGAAGTCTTCCGAAGTAAGAGTGATTTCAGGTGTGCCGCAGGGGAGTGTAGTAGGACCGTTGCTGTTCACAATATATGTAAATGACCTTGTGGATAACATCGGAAGTTCACTGAGGCTATTTGCGGATGATGCTGTGGTATATCGAGAGGCTGTAACGATGGAAAATTGTACTGAAATGCAGGAGGATCTGCAACGAATTGATGCTTGGTGCAGGGAATGGCAATTGAATCTCAATGTAGTCAAGTGTAATGTGCTGCGAATACATAGAAAGAAAGATCCTTTATCATTTATCTACAATATAGCAGGTCAGCAACTGGAAGCAGTTAATTCCATAAATTATCTGGGAGTAAGTATTAGGAGTGATTTAAGATGGAATGACCATATGAAATTAATCGTCGGTAAAGCAGATGCCAGACTCAGATTCATTGGAAGAATCTTAGGGAAATGCAATCTGAAAACAAAGGAAGTAGGTTACAATACACTTGTTCGCCCACTGCTTGAATACTGCTTACCAGTGTGGGATCCGTGCTAGATAGGTTTGATAGAAGAGACAGAGAAGATCCAACGGAGAGCAGCGCGCTTCGTTACAGGATCATTTAGTAATCGCGAAAGCGTTACGGAGATGATAGATAAACTCCAGTGGAAGACTCTGCAAGAGAGACGCTCAGTAGTTTGGTACCGGCTTTTGTTGAAGTTTCAAGAACATACCTTCGCCGAGGAGTCAAGCAGTATATTGCTCCCTCCTACGTATATCTCGCGAAGATACCATGAGGATAAAATCGAAGAGATTAGAGCCCACACAGAGGCATACCGACAATCCTTCTTTCCACGAACAATACGAGACTGGAATAGAAGGGTGAACCGATAGAGGTACTCAAGGTACCCTTCGCCGCACACCGTCAGGTAGCTTGCGGAGTATGAATGTAGATGTAGATGTAGAAGGACCAGCAGAGGGCCTGTAACACAACCTGGGGGAACGCCAGAAATCACTTCTGTTTTCCTCAAGGACTTTCCGTCAATTACTACAAACTGTGACCTCTGTGACAGGAAATCACGAATCTCGTCACATAACAGAGACGACATTCCATAAGCAAGAAATTTGACTACAAGTCGCCAGTGAGGCACAGTGTCAAGAACCTTCTGAAAATCTAGAAATACGAAATCAATTTGATTTCTCTTGCCGACAGCACTCAACACTTCAGGTGAGTAAAGAGCTAGTTGTGTTTCACAAGAACGATGTTTTCTAAACCCATGTTGATTGTGTTTCAATAGACCGTTTCCTTCGACGTAGATCGTAATGTACGAACGCAATATATGTTGCAAAATCCTGCTGCATATCGACGTCAGTGATATGGGCCTGTAAGTTAGTAGATTATTCCTATTGCGTTTGTTGACTATTGGTGTGACCTGTGCAACTTTCCAGTCTTTGGGTTCGGATCTTTCGTCGAACGAGCAGCTTTGTACTATAAATAAGTATGAAGCCATTGCATCAGCATACACTGAAATGAACCTGGACCGGAACCTCGCTTTTATTAAGTGATTTAAGTTGCTTTACTACTCCGAGGATATTTTCTAAGTTCCACAAGTTGGCAGCTGTTCTTGATTCGAATTCTGGAA
This sequence comes from Schistocerca nitens, assembly GCF_023898315.1. NCBI lineage: Eukaryota > Metazoa > Arthropoda > Insecta > Orthoptera > Acrididae > Schistocerca > Schistocerca nitens. Next base: position 888,404,405 of record NC_064617.1, read on the forward strand.
TATTAACTTCGTCTTATTTGGTGTAGGAATTTCGGAAGGCTGTATTTAGTAACTCTGCTTTAGCAGCACTGTCATTGGTAGTATTTCCATTGCTATAGCGCACTGAGAGTATTCATTGTGTCTTGCCGTTAGCATACTTTACATACGATCAGAATCTGTTTGGATTTTTTGCCAGTTTCGAGACAAAGTTTCATTGAGGAAACTATTATAAGCATCTCGCATTGACGTCCGCGATAAATTTCGAGCTACTGTAAAATATCGCCAATTTTGGGGATTTTGCATTCGTTTAAATCCGTTTTTTCGTTGTTTCGGCAACACCGTTTTTCGCCGACATTTCGACGGTGAATTGAAGTCACCACCAAATGAAACTGTATGAGTCGATTACGTGTTTGAAATTATACTCAAGTTTTCTTTGAACTTTACAGCAATTATACTATCTGAATTTGGAGATCAGTAAGACGATCCAGTTATTATTTTATTCCAGTTGCCAAGAATGACCTCTACTCAAAATATTTCACAGGAACTATCTACTTCAATTTCGCTGCATGATAAACCTACTTCTAACAGCGACAAACACGCTATCGCCAGCTACATTTAGCCTATCCTTTCTGAAAACTGTAAGGTTCTTCGCAAATATTTGGCTGAATTTGTTTCCGGCTTTAGCCACCATTCAGTGCCTATAATGATCTGAGCATCAGTGTTTTCTGTTATAGCCTGGAGCTCTCGTACTTTCCCAACACAGCTACCACAATTTATAACTACTATACCGATGGGTCGTAGATCTACGGTTTTCCCTGTGTTCTACCTGCACCGTTTGATACTGAAGCCCTTTTTGTGTTTCCGCAGAACCCTCTAATCCAAAAACTCCAGTGCACGCAACACAGACTCACTACCTGTGTAGCCGCCTCCTACGTATAGTGGACTCCTGACCTATTCAGTGGAACCCGAATGGCACAAGTGGAGGCATTTGCAGCCTTCATCGTCTGAGCCTCCAATTTAGACAGTCCACGCGGCTCTGTACCAGAGTTCCGAAGTCGGTCCTGTCGACTATTCTGCAAATGGTGTGCTCTGCTTTCATCTCGCAACATGACTGGCAACCATTACCACTTCTGATAGCTGCTCGAAATCAGAGAGAACCTCTTCTGATATAAAGGGACACCCATCATTGGTACCAACGGAAGCCTTCACCCACAGTCGGCTGCACCATGTGCTCTTCATGGCATCTGGGAGGATCCGTTTCATATTTGGAATGATTCCAACCAGTATGCACACTGGCTTTCCTCCCCTCCTTGGCAGCCATATCCCTAAGGGGCCCTATAACGCCCCTAACATTGGAGCTGCCTTCTATCAATAATCCCACCCTCTGTGATGCCAGATCTTGCAGGCTGAGGCAGACGACTGCATCTGGCTGAGAGACATTGTCAGCCACAGAGAGCACCTGGAACCTATTTTGTCAGAATAACCGGGGAGACCTTCCGTGCGGCCTTCCGGGTAGACTTTCACAGCCTGCCACATCCCGAGGCAACCCCCCACTCGACCAAGGGTGATAGGTCGGACTAAGTGCGTGCAGTAACTGGGACTGCCACTGGTGCCGACTGATCGCTGGACTCTGGATAGTGCTGGACCTCCGTTGGGTATCTACAGCCGGTCCACAAAAGTGATGCCCATCCACTGCGGCCTCAAGCTGTGTAACCGAAACCAACATAGCCTGGAGCTGAAAGCGAAGTGTTATCAATCCAGCTCGCACCCCACAGTTTCTGTTCATACTAAAGACGGTGGAGAACTACGAGTACACTGCTCAGTCAAATGACTATCTGGACGTGCTGCAGAACTCTACTGCAGACAGTGACTAAAACGCACGAACTGTGTCTAGTAAATTAGCTTAACACACAGAGATTGGAAAACTAAACTGTTCTTAGTTACTATCACACTCTTCAGCCAGTTCAATGTTTTAGCCAATGTGATCATTTTCCATGTATAGTCTTTGTGTCTTGATTTCCCCTAAACTGCTATTTATTTACGTTATTCAGAGAGGATCTCTCTTACAAATTTTTAGGCCAGTGGTTTTTCGTCTTCTATAAAGCAGCAACAGAGAGTTGAACCAGAGTTGTACAAAGAGAAGAGAATTCCTGTTCACGAAGTAGCCCAGCCGCTTCTGGTGGAATGCAGTTTATTTTTATTGAGTGCCTCCACCTAGCGTTCCCAAAGGCCCCTTCACAACTTCTGCTGCGGAACAAAGTTCCTTTGATGTTCGTTTTGCCCGCATGCCCCTGCTTACGAAAGCTGAGACGGTCCACGAGAGTAGCTGTACATCTTGCCATTTTAACTATTTCTGTGACTGCAGCCGTAGCCCTGTCCCACATAGAGCGCATAGTTTTACGAGAAAACGGTAGGAAGCCAGCTGGCTCTTTCCAGCCCTGAGAAAAGCTAGGTACTTATTATCTCGCCTTGTGGCTCCCTCTGAAAAGGCGGGCAGGCAGGCAGTAACCCCGCCAAGCGACCAGCCTAAATATCGGGGTCACTGGCGTGGCCCACTGCATCCTGCTTGGCTCATCACATACCCAACTGACGTAGAGAGAAAACTACATGAAAAGCGCCTCCAGGGAGAAGGACGAATTAATGTAGAAATGGATGGCTTGCACCTGACAGTCACTGACACTATTGACTACGGTCGTTAACTATCTTTTTAAGTCATAGGAATAAAGTTGAGATGGTAATAATTATAAATAAATTTGTGAACAGCTCACAATTTGCAGCAATCTGGCAATTGTCTTGCACGTATATTCACTCGTACCTTCTTGGAAAAATTTGTGCGGATATAGTTACTCCGAGACTCTTCATAGTGTGTGTGGTGTCACCGCCAGACACCACACTTGCTAGGTGGTAGCCTTTAAATCGGCCGCGGTCCATTAGTATACGCCGGACCCGCGTGTCGCCACTGTCAGTAATTGCAGACCGAGCGCCACCACACGGCAGGTCTAGAGAGATGTCGTGGCACTCGCCCCAGTTGTACAGCCGACTTTGAAAGGAACGGTTCACTGACAAATACGCTCTCATTTGCCGAGACGATAGTTAGCAGAGCCTTCAGCTACAATTGCTACGACCTAGCAAGGCGCCGTATTCAATTGATATTGAGATTCTATTAATGTACCATCAAGAGCGATGTTATACAAATGTGGATTAAAGTTAAGTATTCCAGAAGCTACGTACTTTTCTTTATAGCATTCATTACGTATCCTGTTTCAGACCTCACGCCAGCCTGCGTGAGTTTAAGCGCGTGCCTTTCGGCTTCCTCTCATTGTGTCTAGGCTGTCTTGTCTAGACACAACATATTTGGCGACGAGTCTCAAAAGAGGATTTAGCGTTCGTATTGCTCTAGTTTACTTGTGTCATGGCTTCGCCACAATCTCCAGATGTATTGTCCGAATTTTATCGCTTGCAGAATCAGCAGACGCATGCGTTATTGGATGCCCTTGGACAGCTGGTCCAAGGTCAACGTGCAATGCAAAACGATGCGGCAGCCGCCGCTCCACCGCTACCACAGCTACAACATGCAGTTGCACCACCTTTTCGTCAGTTCGATGCGGCAATGGAAAGCTGGACGGAGTGGTCACGCCAATTTGGATTCCATCTCGCCGCCTACAGAATTCAAGGTAACGAGCGGCAGCCTCACTTATTGGCGTGTGTAGGGGTGCAGACGTACCGTGTGATAGTGAAATTGTTTCCCCGACGCGACGTAGCAACTCTGTCCTACGACGAAATTTTGTCTGCTTTAGATGCATATTTCAAGGAATCAGTCAATGTAGTTGCAAAAAGGTATACTTTCTTTCGTACAAAACGTACAGCCGGTCAAACTAATCGGGAGTGGGTTGCAACTTTGCCAGGCCTTACAAGGGATTGTGCTTTTGAGTGTGAATGTGGCCTCCCTTATTCAGATACTATGGTACGTGATGCGATTGCACAGAACGTTTCTGATGTTCGTATAAGGGAACAGATTTTGAAACTAGTCAATCCCTCCCTTCAACAAGTGATGGACATATTGGATAGGCAAGACACACTTGACTTTGCTCAGGAATCATTTGAAACTTCGCCAGCCGTGTGTCATTAACCGGCCCGCCGGGCGCGCTGCACGGAACAGTAAACAGCCCTCGCGCTCGTCCGCACAGCTGCCGCCTAGCCCTCCGCCACGTGTCCTGCGCCAGCATGCAAATGCAGTGAAATCATGCCCGCGGTGTGCAACCAGACATTCGCGTGAGAATTGCCCGTCACGCCAGGCTATTTGCTTTTTCTGTAATAAAAAAGGACATGTTCAGAGTGTTTGCCAGAAAAAGCTCAGAACGGACACTAAAAACCATTCCAGGCCCTTTGCTTCGCGCCGGAATCGAACCAAGAATACTCAGGCTCGTGAAACTTCGCCCATGGACATTCATGTAGTTAATTCCACTCCGCCCAGTGCCACTCTCTCTAACAGTGACTGTGTTCGTCCCACAAATAGTGTGCGTCGACGTCGCCGGAAATCACGTCAATTAGCAAGTGATTCTGTACCAGTGTCTGTTCAAATTGCACGAGACAGTCGCTCTTGTCGTCAACAGGACAATAAACTTTTTGTAGATTTGGACATTCATGGCAACGTGATACCATTCCAGCTCGATACCGGAGCTGCAGTTTCATTGATCAATAAAGACACGTACAAACAACTGGGCACACCTCCGTTGCGTGCCGCAAATGTTAACCTAACTAGTTATTCAGGACAGCATATCCCTGTGTTAGGACAGTGCAGCCTTCTTGCAACATACAAGGGACAAACAAAACTTGTGTCATTTTACGTTCTTCGTTCTTCTTCTGCAGTGAACTTGTTTGGTTTAGATTTATTTCAGTTGTTTAACTTGTCTATAGTCAATCAGGTCCTATCAGTGAACCAGACTGTGCCTTCAGCCAGTGTTTCTAGTCTATGTGAAGAATTTGCAGACATTTTTGCACCGGGTCTTGGTTGCGCTAAGAACTATAAAGCACATTTGGAACTGAAAGTAAACGCGCATCCGAAATTTTTCAGAGCGTGCAATGTTCCCCACGCATTGCGTGATGAGGTCGCAAGAACATTAAATGATTTGGAATCACAAGGTGTGATTGAACGTGTGCAGGCCTCTCTCTGGGCTTCACCATTAGTAATTTTGCCAAAACCTTCCGGAAAATTGAGACTTTGTGTGGACTTCAAGGCAACGGTGAATCCACAACTAGTGATTGTAGCTTATCCTTTACCCTGCCCGTAAGATCTTTTTGACAAACTGTGCCCGGGTAAATATTTTTCGAAGTTGGACCTGGCAGATGCGTACTTGCACATACCAGTGGACGACGAATCCCAGCGCGTTTTGGTGGTTAACACGCATCTTGGTTTGTACCAATTCAAAAGACTGCCATTCGGGTCTGCATCCGCCCCTGCATTGTTTCAGCAATATCTGCAAACTGTTTGTGCGTCGGTCCCTACTGCCGCTAACTATCTGGACGATATTGTGATCTCCGGAAAGACGGAAGAAGAACATTTAGCCAATCTCAGAACATTATTTCAGGTCTTGCGACAAAATGGTCTTCGCTTGCGGAAGGACAAATGTGTGTTTTTTGCTCGTGATTTACCATATCTGGAACATGTAATCAATGCCCAAGGCATACATCCTAGTCCAGAGCACCTCCGTGCCTTACAAGACTTGCCTTCGCCGCAGAATTTGAAGCAGCTACAGAGTGTTTTCGGTAAAATTAACTATTCTCATCGCTATGTGCGCCACGCCTCTTCCATTTCAGCTCCGCTTCATCGCTTACGCCGTAAAGGTGTTCCGTTCGTCTGGACGACGGAATGCGAACGCGCCTTTCGCCAGTTGAAATCGGCGTTGCTTTCCAATGCTTGCCTTACGCCATTCGATCCCCTGAAACCCCTTTTGTTGATGGTAGATGCATCGGATTTCGGGATCGGTGCTGTGCTTGCGCACAAAGATAGCTCGCACGATCGCCCTATTGCCTTTGCGTCTAAATTGCTCTCATCTGCGCAACGAAATTATTCACAGATAGAGAAAGAAGCTTTGGCTCTCGTCTTTGGTGTTACTAAGTTTCACGATTTCTTGTATGGTCGTCACTTTACCATCATCACAGCTATGTGCCAACACTTGGCACCTATCTTCCTGCCTCCTCCATCTCGAGAATCTTTCAGGGAAGGCGCGAAAGACGTCAAAGGTTTGTACCTTTGACGTCACTTTTTCCTCCGAACAAGCCTGTACCTCCACGTACAGTGCAGAAATTCATTCGCTGGTCTATTTTCCTCTCGCAGTACCGCTACGATATCTTGTATCGGTCCACTGCTAAGCACGGAAATGCCGATGCGTTGTCCCGTTTGCCTGTTGCTGAGGATAGAGCATTCGATTCCTCCGAACTTCCTTGCATGTTCATTGATTCGGAAACCGATGACGTGGTCGCATCGTTTCCGATTGATTTTCGTCGTGTAGCTACAGCCACAGCTGCTGACCCTGTCCTTGCTACCGTTTTGCGTTTTGTTGCTACACAATGGCCCTTGTCAAAGTCACAGATCGAGGATCCGTTGGTTCGCCGATTTTTTGCTCACAGGGAGAGACTTTTTGTCCAACGTGGTGTTTTGCTGTTGCGTTCTGATAATGATCAGTCCAGGGTCGTGGTCCCACGTTCGTTACAGTCCTCTGTCTTACGGCTTCTCCACCAAGGACATTGGGGTATAGTGCGAACGAAACAAGTTGCTCGTCAGCACTGTACTTGGTTCGGAATCGATGCTGCGATTACGAATATGTGCTCTTCTTGCATGGCGTGTGCCGAACAACAATCCGCACCACCGCGGAAATTCTTTGCATGGCCGAAAGCCACTTCCCCTTGGCAACGCTTGCACATAGATTTTGCTGGTCCATTTTGGAATGCTCGATGGTTGGTTGTGGTCGATTCTTTCAGTAATTTTCCTTTTGTTGTCAGGATGTCTTCCACGACGTCATCTGCCGCCGTCCAAGCGTTATCCGCTATCTTTTGCATTGAAGGTCTTCCACAGACTATTGTTTCCGACAATGGCCCACAATTCATGTCCGCAGAATTTCAGTCATTCTGCAAGGCCAATGGTATTCAACATCTAACATCCGCGCCGTTTTCGCCTCAGTCAAACGGTGCCGCTGAACGATTGGTCAGGACTTTCAAGTCACAGATGTTGAAGTTGAAAGAGTCGCATTCTCGGGAGGACGCGTTATTGCTCTTCTTGTCCTCGTATCGCTCTCAGCCCCGAGATGGTCGCTCGCCGGCTGAGTTGCTCCACGGTCGTCCTCATCGAACCTGGATGTCTTTGCTGCATCCGCCGCATCAGGTTCCTGTGCAGCGGCAGACACCTGCTTTTGCTCCAGGCGACGTTGTATACTATCGCAACTATCGAGGTTCACGGCGTTGGCTCGCAGGGCGCATTCTTCGCTGCCTCGGCCGTGCTATGTATCTGGTTTTGGGGGCCTCTGGTGAGGTGCGTCGGCATCTCAATCAGCTGCGCCTCTGTCGTCGCACGGGCTCTGCCGCTCCCCGTCTGCTTTCAGCGACGGTGCCGTCCGGTCAGCGCCCTGGAGACCCATCTACTGGCTCGACTCATCCCCAGGTGTTACCGACGCTGCCTTCCATTTTGCCCCATGGCGACGCGCCGCCGCCGCCGCCGCCGCCGCCGCCGCCGCCGCCTGTTCTCCCGCCGGCGACGCCCGCAGTGGACGCTTCGATGCAGCCGCCAAGCGCCTCCCTGGGTCACGCGCCGCCGATCGCTTCCCGTGACCAGCTGTCCTCCGACATGGAACACTTGCCCGCTCCGGACCAGATGTCGTCTTCGCCCGTCGGGTACCCCGACGCGATGGAGGTCGAATCTTCGGCCCCTCCTGTCTCTTTACGGGCGCATACACCGCATGTTGGCGTGCACCCTGGACTAGGTTTTCAGGCGTTTCCTAGCTCCCCTCGGACCGAATGGCCGGGTGCGGGTGGCACAGCCTCGCCTGTTGTTAGGCTCCCCACCTCGTCGCATACGTCAACATGGGGTCCTCCCCACGGCGGGCGGAAGCCTTATAACACAACCGTACGCCGATTTGCGGGGGAGGAATGTGGTGTCACCGCCAGACACCACACTTGCTAGGTGGTAGCCTTTAAATCGGCCGCGGTCCATTAGTATACGCCGGACCCGCGTGTCGCCACTGTCAGTAATTGCAGACCGAGCGCCACCACACGGCAGGTCTAGAGAGACATCCTGGCACTCGCCCCAGTTGTACAGCCGACTTTGCAAGGAACGGTTCACTGACAAATACGCTCTCATTTGCCGAGACGATAGTTAGCATGGCCTTCAGCTACAATTGCTACGACCTAGCAAGGCGCCGTATTCAATTGATATTGAGATTCTATTAATGTACCATCAAGAGCGATGTTATACAAATGTGGATTAAAGTTAAGTTTTCCAGAAGCTACGTACTTTTCTTTATGGCATTCATTACGTATCCTGTTTCAGACCTCACGCCAGCCTGCGTGAGTTTAAGCGCGTGCCTTTCGGCTTCCTCTCATTGTGTCTAGGCTGTCTCGTCTAGACACAACAGTGTAACCCCAAGTAGAAACTTTTGTAATTAGGGTGTCTTTCTCCCGACGGGAAGGGTTATAAAGTTATTGTCTCTGTCGTAGCGACAGATGTAAAACTCATCGTATCGTTATTAATTTTTCTAGTTTATTTTTGTGGTTAACGTTTAAAAGTTTTTCACAGAGATCACAGTTCATTATGAAAATAACCTGATCATGTGCCTAATACGAATACTTGTCTCTAATACTTTTCTAATAATAAAGGCACTCAATTAAAGAACGAAAAATGTCACTTTCAAATAATATAGTACAGTTCAAATTACTTTCGTTTATTGTTCCTCTTGCATGTAACACATTTCCCTAACAAAACATTCACTCATCCAGTCTCATTTAACAGTCATGTTTGTTTGAATTTGCACTGAAGTAGCCACTGCTATGTTGAGTTTCCACATTAACTAAACAGCTAATCACTGATCACAGGAGGCTTTTCATTTATGTTCTGCTATCAATACGTTTCTCCACAATTACTAATTCTCAAACACGAAACTGTATCAACCATAAATCTCCTCATTAATCCCGGGTACCTTCCCGTGATATAACTGAAATGCTGTAATGTTTCTCTTTTACAAACAGATGTAGCATCTTTAACTACACTGAAGAGCAAAAGAAACTTGCCTAATACTGTCTAGGGCCCCTGCGAACTTGCAGGAGTGCCCCAACACGACATGATATGGACTCGACTAATGTCTGAACTAGTGCTGAAGGGAACTGACACCATCAGTCCTGCAGGGCTGTCCGTAAATTCGTAGGAGTACGAGGGAGAGGAGATCTCTTCTGAACAGCACGTTGCAAGGCATCACAGATATACTCAATAATGTTGATGTCTAGGGAGTTTGGTGGCCAGTGGAAGTATTTAAACTCAGAAGAGTGTTTCTAGAGCTAGTCTGTAGAAATTCTGGACTTGTGGGATATCGCATTGTCCTGCTGAAATTGCCCAAGTCCGTCGGAACGAACAATGGACATGAATGGATGCAGGCGATCAGATAGCATGCTTACGTACGTGTCAGCTGTCAGTCTATGTAGACGTATTAGGGGCCCCATATCACTCCAACTGCACACGCCCCACACCTCTACAGAGCCTCCACCAGCTTGAACAGTACCATGCTGACATGCAGGGTCCATGGAGTCATGAGGTTGTCTCTATACCTGTAAACGTCCATCCGATCGATACAATTTGAAACGAGACTCGTCCGACCAGGTAACGTATTTCCAGTCATCAACCGCCCAATGACGATGCTGACGGGCCCAGGCGAGGGTTAAAGCTTTGTTTCGTGTAGCCATCAACGGTACACGAAAGGGCCTTCGGCTCCGAAAACTGATATCGATGAAGTTTCGTTGAATACTGCGCATTCTGACACTGGTTGATGGCGCAGCATTGAAATATGCAGGCATTTGCGGAAGCGTTGCTTTTCTGTCATGTTGTACGATTCTCTTCAGTCGTCGTTGGTCACGTTCTTGCAGGATCTTTTTCTGGCCGCAGCGATGAATGAGATTTGATTTATACCGTTTTCCTGATATTCATTTTACATTCGTGTCTGACCCCGTTAGCTGAGTGGTCAGCGCGATAGAATGTCAATCCTAAGAGCCTGGGTTCGATTCCCGACTGGGTCGGAGAGTTTCTTCTCTCAGGGACTGGGTGTTGTGTTGTCCAAATCATAATCATTTCATCCCCATCGACGCCCAAGTCACCGAAGTGGCGTCACATCGAAAGACTTGCACCTGACGATCTGTCTACCTAACGGGAGGCCCTAGTCACACGACATTTACATTTACATTGTACATTCGTGAAATAGTCGTACGGGAAAATCACCACTTCATCGCTACCTCGGAGATACTGTGTCCCATCGCTCGTGAGCCTACTATGACACCACGTTAAATATTGTTAACCTGTCATTGTAGCAGCCGTAACCGCTCTAATAACTGCACCAGACACTTGTCTTATATAGGCGTTGCCGACGTTAGCGCCGTATTCTGCCTGTTTACATATCCCTGCATATGAATACTCATTCCCATGCCAGTTTCTTTGGCATTTCAGTATATAAATTCCACTTTCTACCAGACTCTGCACGTTACTTATCCACGGAAAAGCTGTGTGTGACCACTCTGTATGGGTGGCCAACACTGTCTCTTCTGCACGCGCCTGAGTGGTGCGTGGCCACCATCTGGCGCTGGGGACTTGTTGTCATTACATTCCGAGACAATGCTCCCTTAGAAAGAAGGTGAGCTGAGCCGACAATCCCGGAAGCCAGCGATAAGTACTGTTGTGAACCCCCGGCCACAGGGGACGTAATGTGACAGGCTGAATGAGAGATACAGTTCGGGTGAGAGGGGTGAATCAAGCCCCGGCGTGCAGAGATGCGCGCTCTAGACTCGAATGTAATTCTGTCGATGAATTCATAGAGCCTCTGGCGATCCAGATGTTAGAGACGCGATGCGTGTGTGTGTGTGTGTGTGTGTGTGTGTGTGTGTGTGTGTGTGTGTCGACTCCCGGCCACGCCACTGCGTCGCCGTGACGTGACGGCTTCTGTCCTCGGCCGGGCGTGTGTCGCCTTTTCTCCATTGCTGACTTATTAAATATGCCACTGTCTCCTTCCTTCCCATATGAACCTACGCATACCGCAACGAATTTACAGTTCGCATCAACCAATGCCAGAAGTACTATGGAGAAGTGCCCTTTGTAATTCCAGAAAAGGGAACCACATTTTACAGGACACCGTATCCTTATATGTTTCCCATCAATCGCAGCACAGCAGTTAGGGAAACCCCAAAGAGTGTAGAATTCTTTCGCGCCTTCCCTGAAAGATTCTCGAGATGGAGGAGGCAGGAAGATAGGTGCCAAGTGTTGGCACATAGTTCTACTGTTTCACGAACTATGATGCTCACGTAGCTTCGTGATATCCGGAAACCATATCCAAGGGACACGAAACACTCCCCTGTAGCTAGAAACCTGTAACACAAACCATAATTATTATTAATACATGAAACATAAATAATATATCTTGTCCTAATTACACAGCTAAACAAATATCTTTCCGTTTTAGGTAACCAGTGTAAGAAGAGATGGAAAGACATCAGAGATAACTACTGGAAAACTGTTCGAAAAGAACAACTGCAAACAGGTTCTGCAGCACCAACTTCAACAACAAAATGGGCGTTGTTCAACAGACTAGACTTTTTGAGAGATGTAGAAAGGGAGCGGTCGTCTTTTTGTAGTGTCCCGCTAAAGGAGCCAACAAGTGTTGAAGGACTGCTATCTGATGAAGACAGACAAAATGCCAATGAAACAGGACCTGACACTCCACAAGCCATTGCTTCCTTGTCCTCCAGTGACGCAGCTGCTGCCAACTCTTCTATCTCAGCTCGCAGATCGAGGAAAACACACTGGGATTCAATCAACCAAAGGGGCCAACAACGATTGGAATTGCTGCAGCGCTTGGCTAATAATCGGGAGCCGGAAGATGATGTAGGGCTGTTCATGAGAAGCATCGCAGCGTCCATTAGGAAACTACCACGTCACCTCATTAATAAAGCGAAAATTGACATTTTAAGCTGTGTTACGGGACTTGACAGTTCTTCAGAATCTTCTCTTGTGCCACTACCTGTCAGCATCGGTCCTTCCGGCTTGTCTTCCCTTTCATCCCCTTTCGAACGAACTTCATCGGTTGGAGACGATACGTACACTTTCACCCCATTAATAAACGTCGAACCACAAGCAGGTGATACTACTTTTGAAAATAATTATTAATCCTAATGTAAACACAGTGTAAAGATAATGTAAAAATAAACAACAAACTGTACAGGCCCTGAGTCGTTTCCAAATAAACCTATTATTTTAATAGAAATTTATGTTATTTCATAGAGATACAAAATTATCCATTTTAAACCATTGTTGATGAATACGTATATTTTTATACAGCTACTTATTGTAAAGTCACTGCCATTTTTTCGTCAGCTTCTGTTGGAGTTTGCACTGCACTGGTAGCTGTCCCTGCTATTATCTTCTTTCACCAGACTTAAAACAAAATCGAACTGAGTCTAAATAAATTTCTGAACCTCTCTTCATCGTTTCACAAGTGACCGGTGACTAAGTTAGCGTAAATTCCTTCACTTTTCCGTGTTTGGAAAATGCTGTGGGGAGAAGATCTTGTAAGCATTGCAATAATTTCCTCTTCTTCTTCCTCGTCCACCAAAAACCTAGAACGGTGTTAGCATCCACGTTGCGAACTCGCGTGCGTGTTCCTTTCACAGAGGTAACTCACTGAGTGGCGTGGCCGCTGCTGTCAGCAGTCTCAACGAAATACACAGCCAGTGACGGTCGGCAGTTACGGCTGGCAGTTACTGCCCGCCGCTATGGCGGACAGTCGCAGCGAAATAGTACCTTAAGCCGTAAACCCTGCGCCTGCTGCAGTCCGTAGCGCGGGTGGCCACTCCTTCAGGCTCTAAACTCGATCACCGAGCAGAGTGCCGAAGGGTGACAGCCGGCAGCAGCAGCTGCAGTCGCGCGCCCAGGGTGGCTCAGTCAGTGACTGAGGCAGCCAAGGACCTGGCAGGCCGCGAGATCGCGTCCCGGCTTCACCATTCATTTATTTATTGCAAAATTAAAGACTTGATACTTGATACGAGGGTCACTCCAAAAGAAATTCACACTATTTTTGTAAAAATACAGTTTTCATTCTGCATGTGTGAAAGATTTACAGTGTGTAGATACATCCTTCCCGCTTGTTTTCAAACTTAGTTCAACCTGAATGAGATTTTCACTCTGCAGAGGACTGCGCGCTGTTATGAAACTTCCTGGCAGATTAAAACTGTGTGCACACTCCGCTGCAGAGTGAAAACCTCATTCTGGAAACATCCCCCAAGCTGTGGCTAAGCCATGTCTCCGCAATATCCTTTCTTTCAGGAGTGCTAGTTCTGCAAGGTTCATAGGAGAGCTTCTGTGAAGTTTGGAAGGTAGGAGACGAGTTACTGGCGGAATTAAAGCTGTGAGGACGTGGCGTGAGTCGTGCTTGGGTAGCTCAGTTGGTAGACACTTGCCCGCGAAAGGCTAAGGTCCCGAGTTCGAGTCTCGGTCCGGCACACAGTTTTAATCTGCCAGGAAGTTTCTTAGTTCAACCTGTTACCGTGAGTGGCGCCGTCACAGCATGTCTTCAAGATGGCTGCTACACTTGACGTTCGTCAGAAGCAACGCGCTGTCATAGAGTTCCTGTGCTGTGAAAACGATACAGTGGCAAACGTCCACAAGAGGTTGAGAAAGATGTATGGAGATGCTGCTGTCGATCGCACTACAGTTAGTCGGTGGACAAGCAGGTTACATGATGATAGCTGGCACGGAAATATTGAAGATAGTCCTCGCAGCGGTAGGCCTCGTGCTGCACACACTCCAGACAATGTGCAGAGAGTTAACGAATTGGTCACTGCTGACAGACGCATCGCAGTGAAGGAATTGACACGCTACGTTGGGATAGGGGAAGGAAGTGTTTGCAGAATACTGAAAGTGTTGGCGTTAAAAAAGGTTTGTGCCAGGTGGGTTCCCAGTAAGTTGACAGTGGCTCACAAAGAAACAAGAAAAACGGTATGCAGCGAACTTTTGGAACTTACGAGAATGGTGGAGATGATTTTCTTGGAAGAATTGTGACAGGTGATGAAACATGGCTCCATCATTTTTCACCAGAGACGAAGAGGCAATCAATGGAGTGGCATCATGCAAATTCACTCAAGAAAATAAAATTCAAAACCACACCTTCTGCTGGAAAAGTTACGGCTACGGTGTTTTTCGATTCCGAAGGACTCTTGCTTGTCGACATCATGCCAAGTGGAACAACCATAAATTCTGATGCATATGTGACGACTCTGAAGACTCTTCAAGCTCGACTGAATCGTGTTCGACCGCATCGGCAAAAGCAGGATGTTTTGCTGTTGCACGACAATGCACGGCCACATGTCAGTCAAAAAACCATGGAAGCGATCACAAAATTCGGATGGACAACACTGAAACACCCGCTTTACAGTCCTGACCTGGCTCCATGTGACTATCATCTCTTTGGGAAACTGAAAGACTCTTCGTGGAACAATGTTTGAAGATGATGTCTCCCTTGTGCACGGCCGGCCGGAGTGGCCGAGCGGTTCTAGACGCTACAGTCTGAAACCGCGCGACCGCTTCTGTCGCAGGTTGGAATCCTGTCTCGGGCATGGATGTGTGTGATGTCCTTCGGTTAGTTAGCTTTAAGTAGTTCTAAGAAGTTAAGTCCCATAGTGCTCAGAGCCATTTTTGAACCTTATGCACGCTGCCAAACAGTGGGTCCAACAGGTTGCTCCAGAATTTTACCGTGCCGGTATACAGGCGCTGGTTCCAAGACGGCGTAAGGCAGTTGAGAGGGATGGAAATTATGTGGAGAAAAGAAAATATTGTTCCTAAAGGATGTATCTACTCACTGTAAAACTTTCAAACATGTAGAATAAAAGATGGATTAAAAAAAATAGTGTGCATTTCTTTTGGAGTGATCCTCGTATTTTAAAACAAGTCGTACATCTTACCGTTTCTGTCATCTTTTTCTACGGTTGTCTTTCCCTTTGTTTTCATCTACAACATTTTACAAGTAATAATACTTTTTAAAATAACATTCGCTTAAGGTTGAAATATAAATAGAATTCTGTTGTTTTAAGAACAATCATAGGACAGAGGAGCGATATGTTAGTGCCATCACCCATTGTGACTGGCTGTGAATAGGTAGGAATGGTTTCCTCGTGCTGTTGACTGCCACTCACAACAAAAGATTTTGGTTAGTAGTATTGCCAATTCTATGTATTAACATTAGATGCTCATCCGTGTAAAACATTTCGTGTTTTCTTGGCAAGACCGCCAACACCTTAGGCTTATTTACTGTTACATCTCGTCTTCCTCTTGTTCCTCTTCAGTGTTATTGATTTCGCTGTCACTGAGAGTGTCGCTGTCCATCCTCTGAAGGTTGTTGTTAGACTGCATGTAGGTATGTCTGTTACCTCGTGTCTGCAGGTACTCTTCATATGTTGTTTTTGAAATACTATATGTCAATGCATTTAGTTGTGCCCATTGTTCTTCGTCTCTTATTGCTGTGTACATATGTATTTCTGTTTCTGTGTAGTGTAAGTGTAGTGTATGTCTATTGCTGGTGTATTGCCCGCAGTGGGAGACAGTGTGTTCTGGGGAACTTTCTTCCACACATGTGGGTGTAGGTTCTATCTCAGACTTACACGGTTTAAGTGCGTGGGATAAGGTCGGTATCTATTTAAGAACCGTGGCATGTCGCGGCTGGGATCGATATGTTTTATCCTCAACCGCTCCCTTATGTCAGGGAGGAAGTCGTGCAGTCTGTGTCCCTTATCACTTACATCCCACTCACCTTGCCACGTACCCAAACGCCCACTTTTTAGGTGATCTGTCATCTGTGTCTGTACATAAATTATTGTGTGTACCTTACCTAATCTTGCCGTCTTTAACTATTTACTTGCAGCTCTGAATTTGATCGTGATATCTGTCGGGGGTTATTCCGAGCACCACACACAGTACACCGACTGAGGTGATGCCGAAGGCTCCACGTATCCTCAGTACGACAGTTCTCTGTCCTAGTCTGCTTTGTTGGTAACCGTGTTCCGTCTGTGTGCCCACATGCTATCTGCGAAGTTGAGTACTTATTCGAAGTGCGCACTGTGGTATGTCCGTATGACTGGCAGAGGTAGTCTGTACTATTTTGAATTTTGTCTCATCAGGTTGTGTAGTATTTTTCTGCTTTTTCTGTTGTTAGTCTTATGTGTTAGAGGAAATTCAATTTCTCATCTATGTGTAGCCCAAGATACCACGTAACAAGTGCTCGTTTGACGTTTCTATACCCTGTTTTAACTGAAGCGTTCCTTTGGAGTGATCCTTTCAATAATGTGTGTGTTGTTTTGTTTTCGTCTATCCTGAGTTTTTGTTGTGACACCTTTGTATAATTGTTTGTATTATTCCACTGGCTTTGTCTTCTAGCTGGGCTCTGTTGTTTGCAGTGACTACAACTAATAGGTCATCTGCGTAGGCGACGTCTGACCTGTCATTCCCACGGAGAAGTTGTAGAAGGGGTTCGATTGTTATGTCCTACAGATCGACTCTTGGGGATTGCCTTTGGTAATTCTTTTAATTACTGTCCGGCTGTCCATCCTCCATTCGATTACTAGGTCTTCACAGTAGCCTAGGAACTGTTGTACAGTGACTGCAGTACCTCTAGACGTCGTAATCTTTGAAACACTGCGGCCCACGGTTTCGCCACAGCACACAACAGCTTGCAGTCCAGCCGATGACGTCACCCACGGAGCAGATTCTGGTCACCTCCCTGTTCCCTGCACCCAAGCAGAAACAAGTCTGTGATCCAAGTCGCTACAGTGGTCGTGCATCCATACTGCTACAAATGATGATGCCCAAATAGGTGTTTTAGCTGCTGTTGCGGCTAATCTGCACATCAGTAGCAGACAAATTGCGCGAGAATAGGGAATCTCAAAAACGTCCGTGTTGAGAATGCTACATCAACATTGATTGCTCCTGTACCATATTTCTATGCACCAGAAATTGCATGGGATGTACAGTTCTGTCACTGGGGCCAGAGAAATTAGGGGACGATGGGAGCTTTTTTGCACGCATTCTATTTAGCGAAGCATCATTCACCAACAGCGGTAACGTAAACCGGCATAATATGCACTATAGGGCAACGGAAAATCCACGAGGTTGCGACAAGTGGAACATCAGAAACCCAGAATCTACTATGTAGGAATCAACATGGATTCCGGAAACAGCGATCGTGTGAGACCCAACTCGCGTTATTTGTTCATGAGACCCAGAAAATATTAGATACAGGCTCCCAGGTAGATGCTATTTTTCTTGACTTCCGGAAGGCGTTCGATACAGTTCCGCACTGTCGCCTGGTAAACAAAGTAAGAGCCTACGGAATATCAGACCAGCTGTGTGGCTGGATTGAAGAGTTTTTAGCAAACAGAACACAGCATGTTGTTATCAATGGAGAGACGTCTACAGACGTTAAAGTAACCTCTGGCGTGCCACAGGGGAGTGTTATGGGACCATTGCTTTTCACGATATATATAAATGAAGTAGTATATAGTGTCGGAAGTTCCATGCGGCTTTTCGCGGATGATGCTGTAGTATACAGAGAAGTTGCAGCATTAGAAAATTGTAGCGAAATGCAGGAAGATCTGCAGCGGATAGGCACTTGGTGCAGGGAGTGGCAACTGTCCCTTAACATGTAAAAATGTAATGTATTGCGAATCATAGAAAGAAGGATCCTTTATTGTATGATTATATGATAGCGGAACAAACACTGGTAGCAGTTACTTCTGTAAAATATCTGGGAGTATGCGTGCGGAACGATTTGAAATGGAATGATCATATAAAATTAATTGTTGGTAAGGCGGGTACCAGGTTGAGATTCATTGGGAGAGTGCTTAGAAAATGTAGTCCATCAACAAAGGAGGTAGCCTATACTTGAGTATTGCTCATCAGTGTGGGATCAGTACCAGATCGGGTTGACGGAAGAGATAGAGAAGATCCAAAGAAGAGCGGCGCGTTTCGTCACATGGTTATTTGGTAACCGTGATAGCGTTACGGAGATGTTTAATAAACTCAAGTGGCAGACTCTGCAAGAGAGGCGCTCTGCATCGCGGTGTAGCTTGCTCGCCAGGTTTCGAGAGGGTGCGTTTCTGGATGAGGTATCGAATATATTGCTTCCCCCTACTTATACCTCCCGAGGAGATCACGAATGTAAAATTAGAGAGATTAGAGCGCGCACAGAGGCTTTCAGACAGTCGTTCTTCCCGCGAACCATACGCGACTGGAACAGGAAAGGGAGGTAATGACAGTGGCACGTAAAGTGCCCTCCGCCACACACCGTTGGGTGGCTTGCGGAGTATAAATGTAGATGTAGATGTAGATTGGCGGGTTAATGTATAGTGCGGCATTATGGGAGGAAGGATAATTGGCCCCCATTTTATCGACGGCAATCTAAATGGTGCAATGTATGCTGATTTCCTACGTAATTCCAACATGATGGATTTCCCGCACATAGCTCGCGTGAGGTTGAAGCGGTATTGAATAGCATGTTTCATGACAGGTGGATTGGTCGTCGAAGCACCATACCATGGCCCGCACGTTCACCGGATCTGACGTGCCCGCATTTCTTCCTGAGGGGAAAGTTGAAGGATATTTGCTATCGTGATCCACCGACAACACCTGACAACATGCGTTAGCGCATTGTCAATGCATGTGCGAACATTACGGAAGGCGAACTACTCGCTGTTGAGAGGAGTGTCGTTACACGTATTGCCAAACGCTTTGAGGTAGACGGACATCATTTGGAGCATTTATTGCATTAATGTGATATTTACAGGTAACCACGCTGTAACATCATGCGTTCACAGAAATGATAAGTTCACAAAGGTACATGTATCACATTGGAACAACCGAAATAAAATGTTCAAACATATCTACGTTCTGTATTTTAATTTAAAAAACTTACCTGTTACCAACTGTTTGTCTAAAATTGTGAGGCATATGTTTGTGACTCTTACAGCGCCATCTATCACAAAGCGGAAAAAGTGGTCCAACTAAAAGATTCATATTTCTTTACGCACTACACAAATATGTAATAAAAATGGGGGTTCCTACTTTAAAAAATGCAGTTGATATCCGTTTGACAGCGCCATCTAGCGGCCCAACCATAGCGCCACCTATTTTCCACCTTCATGCTAGAGAAGTTTCGTTCTTTGTAGTTTTTTCGTTTGACGCTTATTTCGTGAGATATTTGGCCCGGTCACTATCAGTGGACCACCCTGTATATAACTGATTGTACTTATAATGGAAATATTGTATATTTCACGGTAATAGCCAAGGGAACTTCCTCTAAATGTATCGATAGGAAAGACGAAATGGCAGTAAGTGCATCGTTGTTTATCTTTGCGTACGGTGAGTCTCTGTCGCGTTGCGAGCAGAGAGGAGGCAGAGCAGCTCGAGTGATGGAAGAGTGCGGAAGTGTTTGTTGGGCACTCCCACACACGCGGTGTACAGCTATGAGCGCGCCAGTGTAGGCACGCTTGATTCGTTAACCCGCGAGTATTGAGAACACGGCAGGAGTGGACTGGGGGAGGAAGCTGTCATTCCAGCTGTTGCCTGTCCCATAATTATCCGTGGCTCTGGAGACGACTCGTGGTTCTCAACCCCGCAGCAGCAGCAACAGTAGCAGCTTACCATTGTCGTCGGCTATGTTCTTCGTCGTCTGCAGAGCTACAGCACCGTGAGAATGTAAAGTGATAAAATGTAACTAACCTTGTAGAGGCATTGCCCAGTGAAATTCGGTAATTTCCAAGAATGATTGCCTATCGAAGTCGCGGTGTCCAAACGATACATATCGAACGTGCGATCGTAAATCGATCACGCGACTCTGGTGGCGTGCGTTATGAGTATGTTTACTGTGTCCGCTACAGCAACGACAGAAGAAGAGCGTTGCAAAGGAGACGACTTACCTTACTCGTCGGAGTTGTTATCATGTGAAAGTCCATTACGATGGTCTGGATGGATAGTTTGGAAGAGTGGAACCATGTATTCTTCCTGATACTCGTTCGTTTCCCGTACTGTCCGCAATGAAACTGAAAACGGTATTTCAGCATCGAAACTGTTCTTACGAAGTGTTACACGCTTCGCACCACCACTGTCTGCAGAGTCCCTTCTTTCCTCGTTCGTTAGTGCTCTATATTTGCGACAAAAAATTCTAACAATTTTACACGCTGGATAAACATGAAATTAGATTTTTCCATGTGAGAGAATCCGCCGCAGAAATGTCAAGAACACCAGACATCCCACTCACTAACAACATAAATCGTCTGGGATTCCCTAGCAACTCACAAATAATTCGCAGGGGTATGTAATTTAGAGCAACTAAGGGAACGAAGGAAAACAGATAAAAATGACAACACCCGCCACCAGAGTTGCGTGATCGATTTACGATCGCACGTTCGATATGTATCGTTTGGACCCCGTGACTTCGATAGGCAATCATTCTTGGAAAAAACCGAAATTTCTTTCACTAACTTTAAGAATAACCTACAACAGTTAAAATTTGTAGGGCAACTGTGTTGTCATTGTCCTCATACATTATTACCAACCCGGGTCCCTTTCCTTTCTATGCAACCACTTAGTGTCATAAAAATATGAAAATTGTTTAACTGTTTACTGCCAGTTTTGAATGACCAGTTTCAGTCTAAATTTTCTGTCTCAGAAACTGTTAATTCTTGTCTTGCTTAACAGAGGCTTAACTAAATTCCAATTTTGAGTTTTAACTTCATTCACTTAAAGTAAGGTAAAATTTCACTGGCAAAAATAATATCTAAAGATACAGCACAAACTAAGAATGCGCAATTTCGTTTATTCTGTGTTTAGCCTAGCGAGTGATTTTTGGTGGCTTGGTATGTATTTTATTGTCGTTATATTAAAAGTAAAATCAGTCGCTCATTTGCTTAAAGTGAATTCAATACAATCTTTCAAAAATCAAAAGTAAATTTCTTGTCTTTTTCTAAATTTTGCATTACGCTACACTGAAGCTACTTAAAGTAATCTTTTCACATAAGAAAGTTTTTGGTTACATTTATTTAAATGATTTTTATTCCAGTCTTTGATCACAATATCAATTCTCTAGACGATGACCGGCTTCAGTCAGTAATGACCATCCTCAGGGCTTTTCTACACCATGTCTTAAAGTGATAAGGCCGTAATGGCACTTATTTAACCAGTAACTTCATTTAACTTTACTTTCAGAATTGAGTATTTCAGAATAAGTAGCTGTAAACTCAGTGCTTTCTGAATAATTTACTTTTTCGTGAACTGTAGTGTTGATGAAAAAAGTGACAACTTTTTTCTTGCCACGCCAGTGATTATTTGCTTAAATTTCTTTGCAATTACCTTTCTTAAGATTCTGTAAATTCAGCGCCATAGTGGGCTGGCGACCGTTTGATTATCCACTTTTTTAGCTAATCAGTATTGTTTACTATTATCAGTATTTTTTGTAGTAAAAATATTACGTGGTACCCTTTCGCCCCTGTGTGGTTCGTGAACGATTGCACTAAATTTCCTCCCATTCCAGAATTATCATCTGTATTTAGATTAGGTTTTAGAGTAGATTCTTCCTTCAGAAGGGTCTGTTGTACACTTTCCTCCTAACCGATATTATTTTCCTTACTCATTGTAAAATTTCATTAGGCGTATGTGATCACGGTGAATTACACCGAAACCCGGTATTCCGATTAGGAAGGGGGAGGTAACAAGCTTTTTCTATCCCGCTTTGGCCCCCACACAGGCCGGCCGAGGTGGCCGAGCGGTTCTAGGCGCTATAGTCTGGAACCGCGCGACCGCTACGGTCGCAGGTTCGAATCCTGCCTCGGGCATGGATGTGTGTGATGTCCTTAAGTTAGTTAGGTTTGAGTAGTTCTAAGTTCTAGGGGACTGATGACCTCAGAAGTTAAGTCTCATAGTGCCTAGAGCTATTTAAACCATTTGAACCCCCACATACAGGTTGCTAGGCGTTGTTGTAACTGTAATGTACAGGTTTTTCACGGCAAATCAGCGCCATGTGTTGCACCTGATTATTACGCATCCGTCTCCACCATTGTTTAAATCATAGAGCGTGCCAGGCCGTGATTCCTCACCAGCGAACAATGTCGTAAACCTCCCTCGCAGAACCGCTTGCTTAATAACAACATTGCCTGTGCCATTTACCCGATGTGTCCATCAGTCCATTAACTACTGCCTTCCCGCCATAGCTGCTGAAAATTTTCGAGAATTCCCCAAATACATGTCTATACTTATTCTGGTGCAGCAGTAAGGAGTACAGTTTTGATACGTGAAAATAGAGGCCTCTAAATATTTTAGCCCAATGACCCCACTGGTTCCTCTACTAAATCCCAAGGGCCAAGACCTACGTTGTCTTGAGGCCTGATACCCTAGTACTGCCTAGAACTGTTCTGTACCGTTGAAGTTTTCGTGACGCTTATCAATGTTGTCAGTCTTCACGACCCTTGTAATGTGTGGCACTGTACTTGTCTTACACTGTGAACTGCTTATTGTTTGACCTGGAGCAGTGGCCTTAATTTCAATTTGTATGTATATATATTGCTATAGTTAAATATCACTCATGAAAGTCGTAACGCTCTTTCACGAAGGCTTGTTACTTTCATGTGTCATTAACATCAGAGCAAGTGGCAGAATGTAACCCAAGCCGTGTATGGTGTCAGCACTGTAGTATACCTTCCCACGGCAACATTCCCTGCCACGCGGCGGCTATAGTACTTACCTCTGGTGGTGAGACATGGCACACCACTCTCTCACTTTAACAACATTGCAACTTAGACTAACATTAATATTTTAGAGCATGATCTCAATGTTGCCTGGTACTATATTTGCTATGTGGGCTGGATGACTTGTTCTAAATTGGGAAATTGTGGGCAGAATTTTCTTGTAACTGAATGTGTAACCTGTAGAGAGTTTGCACGTAGGTGACGGTAGCGGGGTCGACCGACAACCGGTTCAATCTCAGGATCGGCTGCCAGGTAAGCAGAACAGTCAAGAGGGGAGATTCAGTGAGTCGAGACTAGTTCGATTGGTCTGCGCAATGTAGGAGCGGTTTCTTTTTGCTAATTCGGCTGCCATACCGAAGCTTGGTGGAAAGTGATGGTGACTCTTCTAGGTCTTAGCCTTCTCGTGTCCCCACGGAGGAGAACTCCTGGTCTTTCCCCAATGGATGAGACCTGTGGTCTGTATCTTTTGGTGGACTAAGAGCCTGTAGCTGTTTACAGTTGTACCGACAGTGGAACTGCGTGTCATCTCAAACGTATCGTGTGTCACGAGGGTGAACTTAATCGTCCTGAGTAGGCCACCTGACCATTGCTGAATGCACCATCGCGCCTGTGAGTCAAATTGGTTTGGCCAGGCGAGCGAACGGGTGAACATCACACTGAAATCTGGCGGGATTTCGGGGCTCTGATAGGGAAGTTTCCTACGTTCTGATAATCAGAACAGACAGTGTAATTTGCATATTTTCATGGACGCGTCAGAGTGTCACAGCTGCCGCAGCACACCCCTCCTCGCCCACAGCGCCCCATTTTCTGCTGCCACTTGAATAAAGACGAAAGGGTAAGGTACTGCTGCACCAGCTTAGGTGGTAAGTGATGTTCACAGCTCCTGTTCTCAGGCGAACCATAGTTTGTGGAGAGTTGATTGCAGTTGATTCCGTCTGAGTAGAATTGGGCCTCACAGTGGATTCAGGTAAACAAAGTCAGATTGTGCTGTAAAAGGAATTAATTCAGGGGAGAATATGTGTAGCTTACGCCCCAATGTAAAAAATGGTTCAAATGGCTCTGAGCACTATGGGACTTAACATCTGTGGTCATCAGTCCCCTAGAACTGAGCGCCTAGAACCTCTCGGCCACAGAAGCCGGCGCCCCAATGTATGCTTTGCATATCAAACACCATTCCTCATCTGATTTGTATCAGTCATTTTTGTCTAAGATTTATCAGCCAGTTGTAGTTACTAAAAGTTTAATAGAACTTGTCATTATTTTGTAAAGATAAATATGCCGCTGTTCTCATTCATATTCCCTCTACCATTCGCCGAATGAGTAGCTTCATTCTGATATAGACTTATGATTAAAGCGAGTGACGCCTTGCAGTGGTCACCGCTGGCATGTCTCAAGGGCAGTTGGACAGATTATAGCGTTGAATTACGCGTAAAGTTGCGTTTCAGGACAAGATGGTGACTGAGACATCTATGGCACAGGGAGCGGGGGTGAACTGTACTCCGAAATTTCTGTTGGCTGTTATGGGCAAGTGTCCAGGTCATTTCATTTCCTCTGTGATAACCAATGCGCGAGGTGCAATTTACGTATTGTTAAGACTGCTTCAGATAATTCATTCATTCATTTCCGAGTCCGGTGAGCATTTCCAGAAGGTAGCAACTCCGATGGCCTTGTTGTATCCCTCGATCAGGTCCTGTGTTGTGCAGGGTTGTTCAAGTGGGCCGGCCGGTGTGGCCCCACAGTTTGGAACCGCGCGACCGCTACGGTCGCAGGTTCGAATCTAGCCTCGGGAATGTATGTGTGTGATGTCCTTAGGTTAGTTAGGTTTAAGTAGTTCTAAGTTCTAGGGGACTGATAACCTCAGAAGTTCAGTCCCAAAGTGTTCAGAGCCATTTTTGTTCAAGTTGAGAATAAATTAGCAGGTGGGCCGGCTCCTGTGTTGTTTCGCACTCGCAGGATGTACAATAAACATTTAGTAGTGACGTCTTTTGGAGAGTGGTAAAGTTAAATCCAACAGCAGAGTACCATCCAGGGAGTGGAGTAACATGTGCAACCTAAAACGTGAAATATAGCGGGATCTAATGCCCTTTCAAATGGTTGAAATGGCTCTGAGCACTATGGGAGTTAACATCTGAGGTCATCAGTACCCTAGAACTTAGAACTACTTCAACCTAACTAACCTAAGGACATCACACACATCCATGCCCGAGGCATGATTCGAACCTGCGACCGTAACGGTCACGTGGTTCCAGACTGAAGCGCCTAAAACCGCTCGACCACACCTGCCGGCACTGCCCTTTGTGACTACGCTTTCTTAGTGAAGGTGCAGCGTGTTTAAGACTGAGTATTTAATTTAATTAAAATTGTCTTAATCCAGTGCACTTGTTTACTCAGGAGCCTTGCTCATAATACTATTAACTAGCATCATTTTCATTTCAAGATACATCCATTTTGTGTGGATTTGAGAAAATACGGAAAAGAAATGGAAGCTAGATAGTGAGCGCAGAAAGTTTAAAGAGCAATAGTGACTTCAGTATTTCGTGACTGAGTCAAGTAATGAGGCAACGTACCTAATAATGCAATGAACCAGCAGCAGTTCTCAAAGAATACTTTATAACACGTCATTACGATACCAAAAAGTTTCAAAGTCTTTCCATATTTACCGGAAGCCGAAGGTTAGAAGTATATGCGTCTTTGACCTGCTGTTTGAAATCTCAGCACGTTGTTTAAAAAAGTAAATGCTGATCAAGAAGCTGCAACTCGTTCTAGTTTCCACGCGGCTCGTTTAATAGCAATACACGGAAAACAGTATACTGATGACAAACTGATTAAGGGTTGAATGATTGCAGCAGTTCTAGAAATGTGTCCAGGAAAAGTTAATTTATTTAAAAACTTCAACTGTGACTCGAAGAGTGAACGATATTGCTGAAAATATATTAACTCAATTGTCTTAGAAAACTCGACACTCAGAACGATTCTCTTCGGCTCTGGACGAAACAACGGATATTTTAGATACGGCACAGGCGTTAATTTTTATTCGAGGCATAATTAAAAATTATGAAGTGTATGAAGAGTTTCTTGACGTTCATAGCACTCACAGCACGACCAAGGGAGAAGAAATTTTTAAAGTACTGTTCAGAAAAACAATCTTTAGTGCAAAAACTTAAGAATTTTCATAAATGACAAAAACATGTGAAAAAGATAAAGCTTTCGTCGCTCTGGTGTCAAAGGCGGTAGACAATGACAGTGGACCAAACCATTAACCGTATTCTATATCATTCGTGAAGAGGCTTTCTGTGTAAAATACTTGGATGCGTCCGAAGGTTTAAGGCCAGCCACGTCAGCTGTTAATTATATAAGACGACGTGCTCTCAATCATCGTCAATTCCGCGAGTTTGTAGAAGAGACTGAAGAAAATGACTAACCATATTACACACCAATACACTACATTAGCTGTGGAAAAGCACTTACGGGACTTTTTAGCTCCGAATAGCAATCAAAATTTTCATGGACGAAAGGAATTTTTTCTGGCAGAGTTGCATAACAACGATTGGAAATCGAAGTTACCATTTCATGCAAATGGAACTAAAGACACGAATGATCATAATTTAATATTACTAGGAGAAAACCAGTTACTGCCTGATTTTTAGATTTATATTACATCCTTTAGACAAAAATTGTTTTCTTTTGGCCTCAAACAAAAAATATTTGACGCATTTAATACATACCAAATATTCAGTCAAAAATAAGAGACTCCATTTCCCGTAGATTTCGTAATAGAAACTTTGACTGGTTTAAAAATAAATTTTTAGTCTCGTTTTTCAGATTTTGATGTAACTGTCAACGATATCAAGATGTTTCAAAATACCTGTAATGCCGATTTGGAAATTCTTGCACAGGAACTTCAAATGGAAAGGGTTGATTTACAGCGTAGCGACTTTTAAAAAGATAAATATTTAAATTCATCATTGCTTGAATTTTGTAAGAGCCATGTACTCACACAGTGTCATCAGTTGAATAAGTTTGTTCATGGCTTTTTTCCGCTTTCAGCACTACTTATCTGTGAAAAAACATTCTATAAAACGAAATGTACAAAAAGTATTTACAGATCTAAACTAACTGATGAGCATTTCAAATCCCTGCTGGTAACTTTCAGTACTAAACTCGATCCACAACTGCGAATAGTTGTAAATGGGAAGCTACAACTACATAAATCTCATTAAACATAATTAAATGCTTAATTTAATTGTGTGATTGCCTATGCATGTCATGTACTTTAAATTTTCAGAAAACCTCATGCAATTAACTGCAGTAAAAATGTTCAATTACATCATATGTTATGTCAGTTAATGTGAGTCTTAAACTAACATGAAATAAAAACAAATGATTTGGCACGCATTTTGTATCATTTATTTGCACAGAAAATTTTACACTGTACAGTGTTACTTCGCCTATTGAGCATGATTCGTTTCTGAGTATTATTCATAACTAACACTCTTTAAGTGAAACGCTTTTTTGCATAGGAAGGTCAATGCATTCCATTCCGAAAAAAATGGGTACTGAAAAAGATTTATAATACATTATTGTAAGTTTTTATTTATAGTACGGTACATCCTATTTTACAAAAAAAAGTGGTCTAAATGTATTTGTTTATGCCCATGCTTCAAAGTTTGTAAAGGTAATTATCGTTAATTAAATTTGTAGCGAGCTTAGCTGCTGCCTTATGGAGATCTTTAATGAATTCCTGTTAGCTGGCGGTGACGAATCAGAATTGGAATTCTTAAACAGATACTGCAAGAGACAGGGTTGCCATGCACCGAAAAGATCTTGCAACAGGGTTGCAAACCCGAGCAGTGGTGCGGGCGACAACAATTGCCGCGCGAGGCGCATTGGAATCAGCACTGCTGACTGAGTAGCACAACATTGTCGTATCTCCTACTTTACAGAGCGGTAGTTTACAGGAGAACATGTGACTTTAGTGTTCATTTACAGTGGCCAAAGACAACGATCCAGGCGAGAAGGTAGTTTTTGAAATCGTTTTAGACTGAAACAATAACAGGTAACAAGTGTTATGCTAAACAGCGTTTAGTCAGTTTCATACATTTCTACTGGCTGGGCGAATCACTTGTTATGGGAGGTGTACGATAAGCAAGGATCGACTGTAATAAAAAAAAAGCTACGCCGGTCCGGATACAACGTATGTTTGACGCGTTACCACTGGCCCGACTGTTGGCGGTCGGGGGCTGGTGTTGGGACACTGGCCACGGTTTGGAGCCTGCTACGTCACAACATCAAAGGCAGCAGTATCCCTTACAGGGCTGACTGGAATTACCGATAAAGCGTTCTTTGCCAAAGAAACATTTTAATAATCACAGTACTCACTCATTCTGGAAGCCATCACATCCATTCCCTCCAGATGCTAGCATTTGTGTGTTGAAAACATTATTTTCGGTAAAACGGAATAATATGAGACGCACCAACTTACAAATTTCATTCATCCTTTTTACAATGTTTATAGTGATTATTCTTTAGACTTTTACATACTCATACTTAGGTATTCTTACAAAGCTGCATATCTTGCTGACTGAGTCATTCTCACTTCCATCCTAATGATGGCTTACCTGACTAGTGACGTTAATGGGTCATAATAGGAATTATCTTATCCATTGCTTCCACGACAACGTCATATTCTCCTCTTCTTGTAACTACACTCCAAATAAAACAGAGAGTAGAGTGTTTTATCACAATGGCAATGTAAGTAAACAGAGAGCATCACTGTTTGATGGTGATGAAAACTTTCTTCTTGTTTGGAAACTGTATATTGTTTCAAAGCAGTGAGGAGTTCCTCATTGGATAGAAAAGGGGTAGGCAAAATAATGTGAACACCTGTACTCAACTGGGAATGGTTAATTAATGAGGGGTTGGACCCCCATTTTCCCGTAATACAACTGCGATTCTTCTTGGAACACTAGCATATGATGATTGTATAGTCTCCAGCGGAATGTTACGCCACTCTTCGATCAGAACCTCTTCTAACTCCTGTAGTGACGAGGGAGGTGGAAATCTGCTCCGCAGTTTGAGCTCCAATACCACCCATGAGGGTTCGATAATGTCCAAATACGGGGACTGTGCTAGCCAGATAAGACGCTGAAGTTCAGTTGCATGCTCCTCATACCACGACTGTACTGTCGTGGCTGTGTGAATGGGTGCATTATAGTCCGGTTATATGGCATCGTTGTTGGGGAACAACATTTGAATTATGGGGTGCACCTGATGACCTAAAATGTTCGCATAATCGTTGGCTGTAACACGGCCTTTAATTACGGGACCAGAAGAATACCGTGATATGACTGCCCATACCATTACATTCCACCTCCATGCTTAACCGTTGGTATCAAGCGATCAGGACTGTAAGCTTCTTTTGGCGTTCTCCAGACGTAAACCCGAGCCGACGTTGGAAATAAAAGGGAACGTTGACTCGTCGGGCCATATGACGTGTTTCCACTGATCAGCCTGTAGCGTCACGGCTCAATCCGTGACTGCCATTTTTGCAGTCCGTTTTGTTACGTTGTGACAAACTGTATTGGAAGCCTGCAGTATGGTTGCATCCAACGGCGGCCGACTTGTGGCCTGCCGACCGCATCATCAGCCACCTGCCCTTCTGGCCGAGCGTGCGAATGCTTTGGTGTGTCACGTATACAGGGTGGTCCATTGATAGTGACAGGGCCAAATATCTCACCAAATAAGCATCAAACGAAAAAACTACAAAGAACGTAACTCGTCTAGCTTGAAGAGGTAAACCAGATGGCGCTGTGGTTGGCCAGCTAGATGGCGCTGCCATAGGTCAACCGGATATCAACTGCGTTTTTTTCAATAGGAACCCCCATTTTTTATTACATATTCGTGTAGTACGTAAAGAAATATGAATGTTTTAGTTGGACCACTTTTTTTGCTTTGTGATATCTACATCTACATCCATAGTTCGCAAGCCACCTGACGGTGTGTGGCGGAGGGTACTTTGAGAACCTCTATCCGTTCTCCCTTCTATTCCAGTCTCGTATTGTTCGTGGTAAGAAAGATTGTCGGAATGCCTCAGTGTGGGCTCTAATCCCTCTGATTTTATCCTCATGGTCTCTTCGCGAGATATGCGAAGGAAGAAGCAATATACTGCTTGACTCCTCGGGGAAAGTATGTTCTCGAAACTTCAACAAAAGCCCGTACCTAGCTACTGAGCGTCTCTCCTGCAGAGTCTTCCACTGGATATATATACTAAGATGGTGTCTGTTCTTTCGGAAATGTCTTAGTATATATATAGTTAAGGCTCACCGGCCACTTGACCATCTTCTTCTTCTGTGCGAACGCACAAACAGTGCCCGAACTCTTACGGGAATCGGCAACGCGCCACGAGTAATAAGTATAATGGGCGGGGGCACAACGAATGTAGTGCGGGACAATACGTTGAGAATGTGGGTTTCGCAGGAGGCGTGCCAGAGATAAATCTCTTCAGTCGCGCTATCCTCTGTGTCCTCGGTGGCTCAGATGGATAGAGCGTCTGCCATGTAAGCAGGAGATCCCGGGTTCGAGTCCCAGTCGGCTCACACAATCTCATCTGTCCCCGTTGACGTATGTCAACGCCTGTAAGCAGATAAGGGTGTTCATTTCATTGTAATTTCTTCCACTGGAGTTTATCTATCACCTCCGTAACGCTTTCATGATTACTAAATGATTCTGCAACGAAGCGCGCTGCTCTCCGTTGGATCTTCTCTATCTCTTCTATCAACCCTATCTGGTACTGATAGCGCAGTAATAGTCACCAACGTATAAGTACGTGGTATTACGTAACATTCCGCCAGTGCGGACGGTATTTGCTTCGTGATACTCTACCCGTGTTAAAATGGACCGTTTAACAATTGCGGAAAAGGTCGATATCGTGTTGATGTATGGCTATTGTGATCAAAATGCCCAACGGGCGTGTGCTATGTATGCTGCTCGGTATCCTGGACGACATCATCCAAGTGTCCGGACAGTCGCCGGATAGTTGCGTTATTTAAGGAAACAGGAAGTGTTCAGACACATGTGAAACCTCAACCACGACCTGCAACAAATGATAATTCCGAAATAGGTGTTTTAGCTGCTGTCGCGGCCAATCCGCAAATCAGTAGCAGACAAATTGCGTGAGAATCGGGAATCTCAAAAACGTCGGTGTTGAGAAGGCTACATCAACATCGGTTGCACCCGTGCCGTATTTATATGCACCATGAATTGCATGGCGACGACTTTGAACGTCGTATACAGTTCTGCCACTGGGCACAAAAGAAATGACGGGACGATAACAAATTTTTTTCACGTGTTCTATTCAGCGACGAAACGTCATTCACCAACAGCGATAACGAAAACCGGCATAATATGCACTACTGGGCAACGGAAAATCCACGATGGCTGCGATAAGTTGAACATCAGCGACCTTGGCGGGTTAATGTATGGAGCGGCATTATGCGAGGCCCCCATTTTATCGATGGCAATCTAAATGGTGCAATGTATGTTGATTTTCTACGTAATGTTCTACCGATGCTACTACAAGATGTTTCACCGCATGACACAATGGCGATGTACTTCCAACATGATGGATTTACGGCACATAGCTCGCGTGCGGGTAAAGCGCTATTGAGTAGCGTATTTCATGACAGGTGGATTGGTCGTCGAAGCACCATACCATGGCCCGCACGTTCACCGGATCTGACTTCCCCGGATTTCTTTCTGTGGGGAAAGTTGAAGGATATTTGCTATCGTGCTCCACCGACAACGCCTGACAACATGCGTCCGCGCATTGGCAATGCATGCGCGAACATTACGGAAGGCGAACTACTCGCTGTTGCGAGGAATGTCGTTACACGTATTGTCAAATGCATTGAGTTTGACGGACATCATTTTGAGAATTTATTGCATTAATGTGATATTTACAGATAATCACGCTGTAACAGCATGCGTTCTCAGAAATGATATGTTCAGAAAGGTACATGTATCACATTGGAACAACCGAAATAAAATGTTCAAACGTAACTACGTTCTGTATTGTAATTTAAAAAACCTACCTGTTAACAACTGTACGTCTAAAATTGTGAGCCATATGTTTGTGACTATTACAGCGCCATCTATCACAAAGCGAAAGAAGTGGTCCAATTAAAACATTGATATTTCTTTACGTACTATCCAAATATGTAATAAAAATGGGGTTCCTATTTTTTAAAAAAGCAGTTGATATCCGTTTGACGTATGGCAGCGCCTTCTAGCGAGCCAACCATAGCACCGTTTGGTTTCCCCCTTCAAGCTAGACGAGTTTCGTTCTTTGTAGTTTTTTCGTTTGACGCTTATTTCGTGAGATATTTGGCCCGGTCACGATCAATGGACCACCCTGTAGAGTCTACTTATTCTCCTCACTTAAGAAACCGAAAAACTATGTTAAATATTATGTGTTTTATTCCAAAAGTGGTAGAGGACCTTTTGTTATTCAGACGAACAGTGTGTCAAAATTTGATACTGCTACCTATAATAGTTTCGGAGATATGAAAAAAAAACCTTAAAAAAGTACTTGACCGAATCTTAAGAAAGTAAATTCATGTAGGAACCATAAAAGTTTATATTTTATTTGATATTTGAAAACAGTAATAACACTCTCAGTCTGCCGATTTATTTTATAAAGTTTGTCAGTTCTAAACTTTCGATGATTTTTCTTTCGTAATGAAAATAAAAGTTTAAAAGTTAATATTTATATTACGTGTTAGGGTGAGAGAAAATGAAAGTGAATGTGAGTGTGTGTGAGAGACGTACGTCGAATGTCAAATTTATATGGTAATACACCTTACGTAGCTGGCAAGTGTTACGCCACCAGGGTGTCATGAAAATTGTAAATCCCCCTAACTGGCAGATGACGTATGTGTGTGAGTGTTTGCTTATGTAGTAAACCAGCCAGAAAGTCGGCAACGATATAATCAGTTTTCTAAAGTTATCTCAAGATTAATTTTCAAAAAATGTTCAAATGTGTGTGAAATCGTGTGGGACTTAACTGCTAAGGTCATCAGTCCCTAAGCTTACACACTACTTAACCTAAATTATCCTAAGGACAAACACACACACCCTTGCGCGATGGAGGACTCGAACCTTCGCCGGGACCAGCCGGATTAATTTTCGTTTAGTTTCAATTAATAAACATTATAGTAATGATTTGCTTGTCGAAGTGACGCCAATGAATCTGATGTAGTGATTAGCTCAGAACAGTTTTGGCGCGAGTAAGGTGTGAATGGATTGGCTGGCCTTTTCGAACAGCCAATCGGAAGTCAGTATGGTTCCCGCGCACTGCGAGATACTTACGTTGCATCAGTAGCTGGAGGGGTCGTGGACTAGCTTTTCAGACGTGAAGGTCATGTTAAATGTGTCCGTCCATAAAATATGTAAGATGAAGAAATGTTCGGTCCTTCACGTGCAGATGGATTTGAAATGGTAGCTTTTGTTGCTACGAACATTTTGTAAGAGTTTGAGAGTCGTGGGATATTTTGTTCGGGAGATATACACGTGTGACATGTTGAACTTAGAAAATTCCGCCTGGCGATGTTCTGTGTTCTACTACAGAATATATTTGGCGAGCGATCTTTGTGAAAGAAATCCACTGAATGACTTATGTAAGAAATCAACGTTATGTGTAGAAAGTGACTGTATATTCGCGTGACTATTTTGGGATGGACTTAGAAGAATTCTGGATGCTTTACGTCTGACATAAACTCGGAACTAATAATAGTAGTTTTGCATACTAAATGTGGGCTGATGACACATGTTTAGGCAGAGAAACTACTTTTACCACATTTACGAAGTTTCAATGAAGATCAGGACTCCGTTTTCCACCCGAAAATTTATTAGGAATATTTACAGGAACACTCATAACGAGATTTATGCGGCCTCAGTAATTGTAGATATTAGGTGCTGTTTTCATCAACGCTGCTTTTTCGTCACCTTGTAAGTATCTACTTTGCATAGTGAAGGGACACTGAGCAGACGCCGATCTGAGGTAGGTGAATATCAGTTTGCAGCTTGCTTCAGTGAGAGTGAAACGCAGAGACAGTTCCGTCGCAAGCCGTCCAGGATTTATACTCCTAACACCATGTTTTACGCTTCTTTGCGTTGGTTGTCGTCACAAATCATTTCATTATAGGAGCTCGTCCATGAATATTCGGTTTACTGAGTGCTCGGCGGACAGTGTTGATACATACGGGGTCCGAAGATGGCTGTTCAACTCTGCAGTCACTTTAAGCGCCGTAGTTTTATGTTGTTTTGACCTATTCGTGGCAGTGTACGATGATCTCTGTCATTTACTTTTAATTTGCGCCCACTATTAAGTTTACACGATGATGCCGTTCCACGTTTTATGAAGCCTGTCGTAACTGTTCAAACAGATGCTCTTGAAACATTCAATAAATTGGCTGTCTTGGATACTGATGCTGCAGCCAATCGGGCCCCCACAATCTATCCTCTTTGGAACTCTGATAGGTCTTTCACTGCACGTCGATCTCGGCATCTAAATGCAAACACGAAACGTGCACTACTCGTACACAACCAGCATTGACGCCCGGTCCGTACTGAATACGCACAGTCCAGCGCGACACGTGCCTTACCTGCGTTGTTGACTGTCAAACAAAGCCTCTACCACTGACCAAAGTCTTATCCTGCGAGGAGAGGCGTTGTCTGTAGAGAAGTAGCGTCTGGGGGGAGCTCGAGGTAGTGAAGGTCGTAGGGCCGTTGCTGTTTAGCGGCGTATACTTCACGTGAGCGAGACGGCGGAAATGCAGAGAGAGTTGCAGGTGACCAGCCGTCTGGTGCACTGGATGATAGCTAACTGCAAGCATTAATAATGGTAATGTAATGCGGGTAAGGAGGCAGAAAGGTCCGATATTTTCTGGCTGTGTTGCATATGTGATAAATCAATGGATTCAGTAACAATGATCTACTAGCTCTAAATCTTCGTCCAGAATGGTTTAAACTGGAATTATCAAATGAACCGAGCGGTGGAGATAACAGAGCCCTGACTCAGACTTATCTGAATAATCCTCAAGAACGGTAATTCAGGTATGACGGAGGTTGTCGACACGATATGTATTCAATCAGTTGTTGAGTACTGTTTG
Organism: Schistocerca nitens; assembly: GCF_023898315.1. Lineage (NCBI taxonomy): Eukaryota > Metazoa > Arthropoda > Insecta > Orthoptera > Acrididae > Schistocerca > Schistocerca nitens. Next base: position 888,439,576 of record NC_064617.1, read on the forward strand.
CCGGTATGGGAACTTTATCAAGTTTTATTGACAGAAGAGATAAGAAAGTTTCGAATAAGATCTTCACTATTCGTTAAGGGTTCGTTTACTCAGCACCCCAGTGTCACGGAAGTGCTTAGAAGGGCTGCTTTCTCTAACATACTTGTCACGTTATGGCCGTGACTTACAGTCAGAGGAGTAGCGAGCCATTACCTCCCATCTAACATGCGCAAATGCGGTGTCGGGGAAGTTGGGGTGGGCGATGGCAGGACGAATTACACAGGTGGAGAAAGTAGCCTCCGTCACAGACTGTGTGATGATTTTCCACTTTCATATGCAGACGTACTGATTCCGCTGGCAGTCGCCGGCCGTGGTCTGTTGCCAGATCTAGCGTTCTGTTCTCGGTTCGTCCACACGCTTGAAGTGTTATGAACGCGTCCCACTGTTGCAGCTGGCTTGGCTTTGGAACCCGGCTATCTTGTTTGTTGGTTCTTTCTGGAGTTTCGAAGGGTTTTCTCCCACTGCCACGCTATCCATGGATGTACCCCTGTATATACATGTACACCTATAATCTGCAAATCAGGCAGATTGTACTTCCCACTTGGAAAACTCATTAAGACTTCTTGCTGTTACATTATATGTATGTAACTCTTTTGTATCGGTTGTGAATAAATAGTTGCCACTATTTAAGTTCCCACTCTCATATATATATATATATATATATATATATATATATATATATATATATATATATATATATATATATGGCAGGTCAGGGTGGTCCATTGATAGTGACCGTGCCAAATATCTCACAAAATAATCGTCAAACGAAAAAACTACAAAAAGGAAATTTGTCTAGCTTGAAGGGGGTAACCAGATGTCGCTATGGTTGGCCCGCTAGATGACGCTGCCATAGGTCAAACGGATATCAACGGCGTTTTTTTTTAAATAGGAACCCCCATTTTTTATTACATATTCGTGTAGTACGTAAAGAAATATGTATGTTTTAGTTGGACCACTTTTTTCTCGTTATTCACAACCGATACGAAAGAGTTACATGTTTGCACCTGTTACTGTTTTTGTAAGTAGTCACCAGCGTTGTGTAGAACCCGTTGCCAGCGATGTGGAAGACGTAGTATACCGTTAGCAGAGCCTGTTCTGTCGATGGTGCGAATGGAGCGGTCTAAAGTTATGGTGATTCTCGTGTACGATTGTGATGGTGTTATCCTAACGCATTACGTTCCTCCACGGCAGACCATCAGTGCACTGTATTACTGCTCGTTTTTGGAGCATCAACTGCGACCAGTTTTGCAAATGAAGCGGCGACACGTTCTGCGCAACCAATCCATCATTTTGCACGACAATGTGCAGGCGCATACAGCGCAAGCTGTGGCTGCTCTGTTCGGCCGATGGGACTGGGAAGTTCTGTACCATCCACCATACTACCCGCACTTAAGTCCTTGTGACTTTGATTTGATTCCGAAGATGAAGGAACCATTTCGTGGCATTCGCTTCAGAACTGTTCCAGAGATTCGACAGGCAGTAAAACGCTCCATTCGCACCATCAACAGAACAGGCTCTGCTAACGGTATACTACGCCTTCAACATCGCTGGCAACGGGTTCTACACAGCTGGTGATTGCTTTGAAGGACAGTAACAGGTGCAAACATGTAACTCCTTTGTATCGGTTGTGAATCAACAGTTACCACTATTTAAGTCCCGACCCTCGAATATATCCTAACTTTGCTTACTTTCAGAGCATCAATAACCAGTAATCTAGGAATATGTTATATCGCTCCCATGGAGATCATGCAACGAGCGACGGACCGTTGTCAGTTTTGTTCTTTTCAATGTACTGCATCCATAATACAAAAGAAATTGTTAATCATCTAACGGGAAACCGACAAACGTCACGAAGACGACCTATTGACCCACAGATGCGTCATATGACGCGCCAATGAGCTAATTTGTATCTGCCAGCGTTTGGAAGATGCGAGAAAGGACAAATCCCATCGTAGTGTGTGTGAAATTGTATGAGAACTTATGAACCACACAGTGCCGGTCATGACAGAGAGTACAGTTTCATGCCAGGGAATGTTCGTCTTGTGAACGGAAAGAGCGGTTATTGGCGGAAGGGAAGACACGGCGGCCACCGCATGTTTACAACAGCACTCCGACTGCACTGTTCGCTCCGGATGAAACACGCCGCGCCGCCAGCTGCTAGAGGACGCTTCGAGTGTTACTGGCGCGGCAAGTTCCACAAAAGAGGACTACGCCAACATCCACCTCACCCAAGGGCTTGCCAATGGAAGAGTTGATGTCGCAAGACAGCCAGATTACCAAAGGTTTCCTAACCGGTGCTTTCCATCGTAAAAACATTTTACTCTGCTGGTAGACACTTAGAGAGATGGTTCATGGGGAGGAAAAAAAAAAAAAGGTTCAAATGGCTCTGAGTACTATGGGACTTAACATCTATGGTCATCAGTCCCCTAGAACTTAGAACTACTTAAACCTAACTAACCTAAGGACAGCACACAACACCCAGTCATCACGAGGCAGAGAAAATCCCTGACCCCGCTGGGAATCGAACCCGGGAACCCGGGCGTGGGATCATGTGTAGTACCTCGAGGAGTTTGTGACCAGTGCCCGCCGTCGGCGTACAGTGCGGATGACGAACAGAATTTGTTGCAAACTGTTGCGGAGGACCGAAGACTACGCGCCATCTCTCGCCATTGCTTTCGGAATGTCACAATCTACTGTCATGCGAGTACTGCACAGAAAACACTAGCGTCATTTTCGCATAAAGAAGGTAAAAGCAATGTCACTGGGAGATTACCGGGAAAGGCTGGACTTTTGCAGATTCATCCTACGGAGTCAAAGTCACGAACAGCGTTTTTAGCGAACGATACTGTTCACCGATCAAGCCTGTTTCACGAAGGAGAGTGTAGTGAATTCGCATAACCGGCACGAGTGGGCAGAAGATAATCCCCACAGCACAGTGGTACGAGGGTGCCAACAACGATGCAGTGTCGGTATGTGCTTTGGTATTGCCCATCGGCATCGCATAGGGTCACAGTGCTACCATCAAGGCTGACAAACAGCGATATCTGCGTTTCCTGGATGTTACGTTACAGGAATTATTAGAAGGCGTTTGTATACCCTTTTGTACGAACCTTTGGTAAATGCATGATGGAGCCCCCGCTCACTTGAGCGGCACACTGCGTCGCCTCCTGGACAATTCCTTAACTTCCAAAAGGATTGGCCGTGGAGAGACCCTGTAGTATGGACAGCTGGATCGCCAGACCCTAATCCAATGGATTCCTTTTTGCGGGGCTATCTAAAATCTGCGATTTATGAAGGAGGGATTGTTGGTGTTAATAACCTTCGACGCAAAATACGACATGCCTGTGATACTACGCGAAGAGGTTGACATGATGGAGCGTGTTCGGCAATCCTTTCTGTCAACATTCAAACTCTGCCACACACACCGTGGCCGTCATTTCAAACAGTACTTATGAATTGTCAGTGTAGCTTCTGGTCTGGTTCTATGTAAGCTTAGATATGTTCAGCTGTACTGTATTCGTTTGGATTAACTGAGATATAACTAAGCAGTCGTATTTTGCATTGCGATTCTCTGTACTTGTTCCTTAAGACTAAATCCAGAATACAAACACCAAATAATAAAACACGCATACAATGTAATGCAGTTCCTCCTCAGTTTTCTTCCCTTCCCAACCGGCTGGCGGAAACTGAACGAGACAGTATAACAATATTTGTTTATGGTTCATATTGCTTTAAAATTTTCGCATATTGGTACTATATTTTCTGTAAAGGTAAAGTGTGCTACACTGAAGTTTCAAGTTCTTCGCATTGTATGTGAGAAATCTATGTAAAATACTATATAATTTGTTTATTACGCTAAATAATTTTCTGATGGATTTTGTATTTAAAAATATTTGTGTGTATAAATTGTTCATGTTGATGTAAATTTGACAATTTAAGAAATGGTCGCGCTTAGGAATAATGTAAGATACAGGTGTTAAGTAAAAGCAAATGTGCTTTTGTTTGAAACGAAAGTTGCTCTGAGGAGCGGAAAAAGAGGCAAGGGCGAAATGGCGCGCTACCTAGAACAAGCGCGGGAAGTAAGTCACATAGTCTGTAGTCAGCAGTGATTGAGGCAACACCTTTGTGAAGCAGGAGAAGTTTTGACCCGCAAATTGGCACAAAAATGCTAAGGATGAAGGCTGCAAACGGCTTAAGGCATAGCTGCGAGTTGTTGAGCTACTGTATGTAAAACTGAACGACGACAAAATATAAATTGATCCCATATGGCAAGATACTTGCAGGCCGTACAGTGAATAGTGTAGTCATCATAATTGTACGCCACATCCAGGGGCAGATGTGAACTCTGACCACAATCTATTGGTTATGACCTGTAGATTAAAACTGAAGAAACTGCAAAAACGTGGGAATTTAAGGAGATGGGACCTGGATAAACTGAAAGAACCAGAGGTTGTACAGAGTTTCAGGAAGAGCATAAGGGAACAATTGACAGGAATGGGAGAAAGAAATACAGTAGAAGAAGAATGGGTAGCTTTGAGGGATGAAGTAGTGAAGGCAGCAGAGGATCAAGTAGGTAAAAAGACGAGGGCTAGTAGAAATCCTTGGGTAACAGAAGAAATATTGAATTTAATTGATGAAAGGAGAAAATATAAAAATGCAGTAAATAAAGCAGGCAAAAAGGAATACAAACGTCTCAAAAATGAGATCGACAGGAAGTGCAAAATGGCTAAGCAGGGATGGCTAGAGGACAAATGTAAGGATGTAGAGGCTTATCTCACTAGGGGTAAGATAGATACTGCCTACAGGAAAATTAAAGAGACCTTTGGAGAAAAGAGAACCACTTGTATGAATATCAAGAGCTCAGATGGAAACCCAGTTCTAAGCAAAGAAGGGAAAGCAGAAAGGTGGAAGGAGTATACAGAGGGTCTATACAAGGGCGATGTACTTGAGGACAATATTATGGAAACGGAAGAGGATGTAGATGAAGATGAAATGGGAGATACGATACTGCGTGAAGAGTTTGACAGAGCACTGAAAGACCTGAGTCGAAACAAGGCCCCCAGAGTAGACAACATTCCATTGGAACTACTGACGGCCTTGGGAGAGCCATTCCTGACTAAACTCTACCATCTGGTGAGCATGATGTATGAAACAGGCGAAATACCCTCAGACTTCAAGAAGAATATAATAATTCCAATCCCAAAGATAGCAGGTGTTGACAGATGTGAGAATTACCGAACAATCAGTTTAATAAGCCACAGCTGCAAAATACTAACCCGAATTCTTTACAGACGAATGGAAAAACTGGTAGAAGCCGACCTCGGGGAAGATCAGTTTGGATTCCGTAGAAATACTGGAACACGTGAGGCAATACTGACCTTACGACTTATCTTAGAAGAAAGATTAAGGAAAGGCAAACCTACGTTTCTAGCATTTGTAGACTTAGAGAAAGCTTTTGACAATGTTGACCGGAATACTCTCTTTCAAATTCTAAAGGTGGCAGGGGTAAAATACAGGGAGCGAAAGGCTATTTACAATTTGTACAGGAACCAGAAGAAAGGAGTGAGACAGGGTTGTAGCCTCTCCCCGATGTTATTCAATCTGTATATTGAGCAAGCAGTAAAGGAAACAAAAGAAAAATTCGGAATAGGTATTAAAATCCATGGAGAAGAAATAAAAACCTTGAGGTTCGCCGATGACATTGTAATTCTGTCAGAGACAGCAAAGGACTTGGAAGAGCAGTTGAACGGAATGGATGGTGTCTTGAAGGGAGGATATAAGATGAACATCAACAAAAGCAAAACGAGGATAATGGAATGTAGTCGAATTAAGACGGGTGATGTTGAGGGTATTAGATTAGGAAATGAGACACTTAAAGTAGTAAAGGAGTTTTGCTATTTGGGGAGCAAAATAACTGATGATGGTAGAAATAGAGAGGATATAAAATGTAGACTGGCAATGGCAAGGAAAGCGTTTCAGAAGAAGAGAAATTTGTTAACATCGAATATAGATTTAAGTGTCAGGAAGTCATTTCTGAAAGTATTTGTATGGAGTGTAGCCATGTATGGAAGTGAAACATGGACGGTAAATAGTTTGGACAAGAGGAGAATAGAAGCTTTCGAAATGTGGTGCTACAGAAGAATGCTGAAGATTAGATGGGTAGATCACATAACTAATGAGGAGGTACTGAATAGGATTGGGGAGAAGAGGAGTTTGTGGCACAACTTGACCAGAAGAAGGGATCGGTTGGTAGGACATGTTCTGAGGCATCAAGGGATCACCAATTTAGTATTGGAGGGCAGCGTGGAGGGTAAAAATCGTAGGGGGAGACCAAGAGATGAATACACTAAACAGATTCAGAAGGATGTAGGTTGCAGTAGGTACTGGGAGATGAAGAAGCTTGCACAGGATAGAGTAGCATGGAGAGCTGCATCAAACCAGTCTCAGGACTGAAGACCACAACAACAACAACACCCAAGCCTACAGCCACCAGATAAGATGATTTTTGTATTTTTACTTTTTTACAGCGAGAACCATTAATTTAAACTGTGTTTTAAATATCATTCTTGAACTTTAAAGAAACTGGTTCACCCTGTTATTTCATCTTGATCAAACACTTGTATAGGGTTCCTTCCTGGTGTTTGATAAATCCGAGTATCCTGTTTTAGAGACTTACGAAATGCCAAGTTAATATAAAAAGGCACCATTTAAATTGTTTCTGTGTAAATAATAAAAAAGTTTTCCTCATTATTGCAAAGTGTTTTAGTAAAAGTTTGGCTACGTAAAATTCAATTAGAGTGAAGCCGAGTTACTAGAATCTCTTTAATGACTATGCGGAATTAGTTCAAAAAGTAACAGCTTTTGAAAGTAAACTCCAATAAGAAAGAGGTTTCCTTGAACTGAAATGTTCAGTATAAAAACGTGTGCTTTAGTATCTAAGTATTTTAGTATTTAAATTTGTTGATTATGGAAAGTGCTTTTCTAAAGCACCCCTCGCCTAATTTTCCTTTAGATTCCTTGTAACATTACCTGGACTTTTCTCTTTTAAAACGTAATGTGTAAGGGTGTAGCCCAACATTAAGTGGAGCAATATTTATTTGAACAAGCAACTTCAACAGTAGCAATAAAATAGGTAAAATTCATACTTCTGTTTTTCCAATACTTCAGTGTTCCATTGCCTGGATAGGCTGGTGATAATTAGTAAATGTTTTAAACCATTAAATGAACTTGGAACTGAGTTGTCATAGCTTCAGTATAATATTATTCGTAGTGCGTTTGTATCTAACTGCTGGGTAATATCTTAGGAAAAGAAGGGAATGGTCTTATTTACACAACACACATTAGACACAACACACGGTCAACTTCTATAAAAAGGGTAAGTCTATTGATTAGCTTTTCCTATATAACTGGACTATCCTCCCATTGTGTATTTTATTTGGAAACTAAACTAAATTTTAGTAAGAGGGTTACACGTGGCTTTTCCCATGACAGGACTATTTGTTCTTTTCGGGTATGGTGTACGTGGCAACATATTTAGGTAAAAGCATTCTAAATCACGATAGTAGCGGTAGGGTTATAACAGGTGTGGACACTGCCGCTGGTCGCACGCCACGCAGAGTGTCGCTTCACGCTGCATACCTCGCCTTCTAATCAACGGTGTCGACTACCTACAACACTCGCATGTTGTGCGGTGTTCCTTACCTTCCCCTTTGGCTATGCCGGAGCACGGGAACAAGGAAAAACCCGCTTCACATTTCTAGATCTTGTAACATTTCATAGCATAGCCATTTATTGTCACAACAACATTGAGAAAATGAGTTACGTTTGTAGCTAAATGTGTGACATTTTGTGCAAGGTACTGTTCCTCATTTACGACTCACTCTATATAATACCCACGAGAGCAATACGTAGGCGGTTGTAGCAGGTTCCTAGATTCTTCCCTTAATACTAGTTTACGATGCTTTGAAACTAAGAAAAGTAAGGAAGTATTTGGCGTCTGCATTTTTGCAGTATCCTACGAATCAATGGTCGTCTGCCACCTGGGTTCCCTACTATTGACTGTATATCGTCGATCCATCGCAAACGCGCACAAATTGTTATATCTTCATATTTGTATCAGTTAACTGACAAACTGTGACTTATTGAAAGTGCAATAATAGGACACGTCTTTATGGGTTTCAAAAGTACATAATTTTACATTGCTAAACATTTAAAGGAAGTTGTCAGTGGCTTAGAAACAAGCTATAACGGTTTCCAGTTGTAGTAAGCTTAGAAAGTGATTTCGTATTGCACTGTGACAGGTCCAACTCCAACAACAATCGGAAAAATGTCCCGCTTCATTGTTGAAGTTAATGGTGAACCTTCAGCTGTCCTTTATTATGAACAATGCGCTTCGCTACCAGTTCCGGTCAAATGACCATTATCAAGCATAAGCTGACGGAACGGCCGGAAAGTGGTACCATAATAAGAGTAATTATGGTATAACTTTCCAGTCGTCCATGCCAGCCTATGCTTGATAATGGTCATTCGACCGAAACTAATAGCGAAACACATTGTGCAGAAAAAAGAACAAGTGGAGGTTCACCATGAATTTCAGCAATTGTGTGGCGGCTGAACATCCCGACCTACAAACATACATAAATCCTGCTTCATTGTTGACAGTACAGGGAAGGCTTGCATCCATCATAGCGATTCTAGTACCAACGACAGCTTGTAGCAGTTCTATGTCACAGGGCCACCAGGGGCTGTACCAGATACACGGCCGGCCGCGGTGGTCTCGCGGTTCTAGGCGCGCAGTCCGGAACCGTGCGACTGCTACGGTCGCAGGTTCGAATCCTGCCTCGGGCATGGATGTGTGTGATGTCCTTAGGTTAGTTAGGTTCAAGTAGTTCTAAGTTCTAGGGGACTAATGACCACAGCAGTTGAGTCCCATAGTGCACAGAGCCATTTGAACCATTTGAACCAGATACACGACTGCTCATTCACTGCCATAGTAATGGCACTATGGAAGATGAAGTCTCATGACTTCATTTATGAACAGTAACAGTATGGATCGGATCAGTCCCTATGACATTTCATCTGCTCCAAACTGTCAATGGTGCTGTTATCGCAATGGTGGATGCAATCCTTCCACGTACTACTGCCAACGAAGCAAGGAGTCCTTCCAAAAATTGACATGATGTAAGCTGCTGTCCTTGCAAGCTCGATCTCAAATGAGAAAGTGTGCAACTACCCCCAGACGTCCGCGCCTCAGCAGCCGCCCCGGGGGCAAAGTGCGCCCTCGGCAGCCCCACCTGCCGTGCCGCTCTCTGCTGGCGGCCGGCGTCTCCTCTGCCACGACTGGCCCAGAGGCCTCGGCTGGTGGACGCGCCGCGCCAGAGGCAGCAGCGGCGGCGCGGTTGACGCGCGCCGTCGACGCCTGCGGAGACGCCGCGACTCGGCGCCGCGACGCCACGCCGACACCGACGCAAGGCCGTGCCGAGCCGGCGAGGGCGGGGGCGGGGCGCGGGGGGCGGCGGGGGCGACCGGGCCGTGCCGAGCCGGCAGCAGAGCGCAGCGGCAGCCGCCGCGCCAGGCGCCTGCTCGGGACGCGCGCCCCTGGCTCCAGCAGCGCGCTTCCAGCTCCAGAGGCCGGCTGGCCGGACGCTCCAGCTGCAGAGCATCGATGCGGCGCCCGCGCCCGCGCCGGCCGGGACCGCTGCAGGCGTCGTCGCCGCCGCCCCCGCCGCCGACGCCACCGACGCCGACGCCGAGACTCGAGACGTCGCTAAACCGACCTCACGGCAACAGGTAAAGAAAACGGCGAAAACACGACGCCAGTCACCCTAGCGTCCGGCCGCCGTCCCGATAAGCGCGATGCTCCTCGTGCCCACCGCTACCCACCGCGCTGCCGCGTCTCGCTCCTCCGTGGCGTGGACTGTGTCTCAGCCAACACTAGCAGGTGCTGCAGTGAATGAGTTTTACTGCTCACAACTGTGACTGTCTCGCTCCGCTAGCTAATACTCTCGAACTAGTAAGCCCTCCCATGCGACTTCAGTAACTTATTACTACAACAGCCTCTGCTAGGCGATTTAAGCATATTATTGTCGTCGAGAAATGTGGAACATTAACAAATATGTGCTATACAGCTTTGGAGCAAATGTTAGACACCTCTCAGTGGCGATAACGTACCTAAACCAGCTGACTGTGTTACAATAATTAGCGATCCTGACTTTGCAGAAACATTTTATTGCAGATCGATATGATTGCTGGCCCGTGACCAACATCAGTCTGAATAATGTCTTGTTACTCCAAAACCTGTAATCACGACACAGATTACGGAACAGAGTAGGTATAAACTGTAGGATTGTTTTAAAATATGTAAATGAAAAGGCCCACTGGGGATGTCTGTGTGTCCTGGAAAATCATTGCTACCTCGCGAGTGGAGGTCGCGATTTCGTATCCCGTCTTGGAACGCTGTACCAACTATGCCGCTACTGTGTCTGTCATTTGTGTACATTAAAGTACATATAACCCACAACCGTGGCTTCTCTTCAGAAATGCTTTAGTTTTCTCTTTTCTTTCTGTTCGTTGAAAACCATCAGGTCACAAATCTATGTGATGTTGTGGAGTATCGGTAGTATCTTCTACACATACCCTCCCGGCGTAACGCCGTTTAACAGAAATACGACGGTAGCATAACAACAAACAGTCAAAGATGTGGTAGTCTCGTGCAAGGACACAATCAACCGTCCAACTGAACCTCGTGTTCAAATGCTCGGTCAACATACAAGAGAAATATATGCTATTTGCACCTCGCTACACTATATCACGAGGACAGTTGTAGAACCGCATGCAACTCAGACTGTATTCACTCGTACCAAAACACTCCAGAAGATCCCAGGCACTGCTCGATAAACGCAACCGATAGTGGAAACTGAAAACAATTTCTCAGGAGCGCCAGAGGTGTTGACTTACATATACCACAAAATATCAACATCTGTGGTCCCACAAATACGCCGAAAAGGCATAATATTGTTTCCCACGAATACAGTACCACATGACTTGTAATCAAAGCTCTGTTCTGATTACATTCCGATATAGAGTACGAGTGGAAAAAATTGGGAGGACGTCAGCTGTGAAGCAGTCTAATAACGTCGAGATAAAACTTAATTCCAAACAAAAATATGTTTTCTATCTTGAGCGCCACAATGCAAATAATCATATTTAGTGATAACAGGTTTTGATTTTTGTAAACCGTCTTCTGATCACTATGTCAGCAGAATCTCAGTCGAATGAGCGCGTCCTGCAGCGTAAGATGTGGCACCTCCTCGCCACGACGCCCTCAGTAAATAGGCACACCACTTCTGTCATGCTGAAGAGAATGATCTGATCTGAAGACGGTTTACTAAGAAATAGAATGCTGAGATCACCAAGAAGTTGCATTGTGATCATAAAGGTGAACAAATCCACTACTAAAACTGAAACTTGCTCCCAGTTTTCTCCAAGACACGAAGCCTTCCAGTCTAAAAAAAGGGTCTGCATGATGCCGGTATCACCCGACTCTGAGGATGGAAGAAATCTTCAAAACGGGAGTTCGCAATGGAGGCTCCAGGAACTGCCGGGAGTCCATTACTGCACTGTAGAAATCTTGTAGTGACAGTTTGCTGCTTATATCAGACTTTGTCATGTGCTCCATCAGGGAAATATTTTGCTACCGAAAAATGCTCCAACCATTTAAAAAGTGAAAGCATATTGATCTGAGTACGGTAGACTGCCTTGCCTCACAGCTTAGCCACTGCACACATTGAGTTTTGTTAACTTTAAATACGTGATGAATTTGAAGAGACAGATATTACCATTGAAGAAACTTTTAATAGTCAAGTTCGCATTCAATACACCATTCCCGATGACTGGTTTCAACAGTTAAGACTGTTCTCTCATGATCTTCAGAACACTTGTTGTTACACGTCCTACTTCATTACGACTGGGTCACATAAGCCATGTTGATGTTATAGTAGATGGTATGTACAACATTCCGCACAGCTTTGTTAAAAATGAAATCCGGTCTTTAACTAACCTGTGAGGAATGTGCTACGTAATATTCACTATAAAGCCATCATGGCTGTATGATACAATAATAATGAAAGAGGACGCATAACAACACATTTTTTGAAGTTCAGAAGATGACAGTCTTAACTGTTGAAACCTGTCATCAGGAATGGGGTACTGAATGCGGTCTTGAATATTAAGTTTCTTCAAAGCAAATTTAGATCGCTCCTTCCAGTCTCTGCTTATGTAAAATTATCAGACAAATATTACCACTCAGCAACATTAATTGTCAAGTGTAAGTGGAGCGTCAATTACTTCGTTTTACATTATTCCTTCGATTAGTCGGGAAAATTTCATCTCGTACCGCATCCTTTCGTCTGCAAGTTACTGCTACGTCCGACATCCCCCACAAAGTGTTACATATCCCATTCTTTGTCGGTTTTACTCTACTGGTCGCTTCAGCAATTAGTTTACAATTCTCGTGTTCGGTAGTACAAGTTCCATTAAGTATCTACCCCTGTGCTATCTACTTGCCTAATCTGTCTCTTCGTTTCGCATAGGTACAGAGTACAGTTCATGATGCCAGAAGCCTTACCTGTCGCGTGTGGAGACTTGGATACCACAGATGTTCTGAACACAGCATGGGGCGATCATTTACTTCCCCTCTTTCGTGCAAACACGGAGGCGACGCGTGTCGGAACAGAAGAGAACAGCATACTCCTTTGTGATGTCACAGGACTCTGTGGACCCAAACTCCTTTGAGGTCCCGGTAAAGTGAGGGCAGGGCTGTATCAGCAGACCAGTGGCGTACGATTGCAGCAGACCTTACTTCGCTGTCGGTGGGCCTGCTAACTCAGAAGCTGCCAACAGCTGAACTCACTTTTCTGGAGCATATCGCCTCGTCGAAGCAACACCGGCCAGAGGAGTCTTTCCACACGACTCGTGGAATCAATAATACGACCACGCGGACGTTAATGTCCGGTATCGAGTCCAGAGAAGTTACACCTCCTGGAGAAAACTCTTCATATGTCCCCGCGAGACTCTGAGCACCCCATTCTCGTATTACCATAAAAATATAAATATAACTGATCGCTATATTGGAAACAGAACTAGCGAACATCCTACGCAGACTGTCCACTCACAGAGGCCAAGCGACGCGACAACTTAAAGCGATGTATTGTAATGGAATATTTGAAGACCTGGGGTGGTTATTAAAAATATACAGGGTGATCCCGTGACGAAACAAATTTTCAGGGATATTGCAGAAAGGTAAGTGTTTCAGTTTGGGGTAAGAGGCCTTGCTCAGAAACCACCAAGTCGGAAGTTACAAGCGAAAATCATTCTGATACTTTAGTCAGTGGATCTCTACAACTGCAAGATCTTTGCTTCCCGTATTTTGGGGGGAAGTAGTGCAGACCAGGACAAATGTTCGCTATGTGCACTACACTTGCAAGCTTTGTGGACCTTCAAACTAAATATTTAAACTTCTTAATTATCTGTATAACTTATTAAAATACTCGAATTGTGGTCGTGCGGTAGCGTTCTCGCTTCCCACGCCCGGGTTCCCGGGTTCTATTCCCGGCGGGGTCAGGGATTTTCTCTGCCTCGTGATGGCTGGGTGTTGTGTGCTGTCCTTAGGTTAGTTAGGTTTAAGTAGTTCTAGGGGACTTATGACCACAGCAGTTGAGTCCCATAGTGCTCAGAGCCATTTGAACCATTTTTACTCGAATTGGCATTCTGATAGTAATATGCAAGAACGCTATGAAAGTTCGAATAAAATAAACCGCATTATATGTAATATTGCGCACACTTTGCGAGCACAGTGCCGGCTCTACTTAAATAAATACAGGTTGGTAGACGACATTAGTTCGATGTAAGTAGCACGCAGTATTATTTCCAAGTCTAAAAAGTCCGTCACACTTTGCAAACAAAATAAATATTTCTGCACCAGAATTTTATCTAAATAACTTATTAAAACACACACAACATCAAATTCATCAAGAGTACTACTGCAGATCTTAAAGCCAAGAATTAGCAAAGGAAACAATGAGGAAGTAGCAAAAAAGAAAAAAAAAACAGTTCACCTTACATCTTGGAATGTATAGCAATGTGATCATCAGAATGTCTATCATGAGCACATTACAAAACATTCTGCTGCTACATAGTGGAAAACAGTATTCCATCTGTGATGTATATTAGAACGTTACTGATCCCTCTGTAATGCATATTATAATGTTACTGACTTATTAAAATAAGCTTTAGAGCCTTTCATTCCCTCTGTAATATACAGGGTGTTCCAAGAGAAACGGTCAGTATTTATGGATTTGATAGGAACGATCATTCGAAACAAATAGTCCAGTAAACGTGGGCTCTAAAATGCACACATTAAGATCTATGAGTACTTCTTCAGTAAGCACTTGTTCGTATGCACATGTTCAATAGAACAGATGTGTTTCACAGCAGAAAAGATGAACAAGTGCCCATAGATCTTGAGGTATGCACTTTAGAGCCCATGTTCAGTGAACAATATTCTTTTTTTTTTTTGTTTTGGTCCGTACTAACTCCTGGCAAAATATGAAAAGCAAAAAGCCTGCAAATACAGGAAGTCCACTGTCAGAGATATAAGAACGATTTTAGCTCGTAACTTTCGACTCAGTCGTTTCTGGGCTTGGGCCTCTTACCTCAAATTCAAAAATTTGCCCTTCTGCATCATCACTGAAAATTTGTAACGTCATCACGGAATCATCCAGTATCTCAGATAATTCGTACACATTCAAAAATGTGTTTTGCGGTTCGGCCATCACATTTAAACGGACGAAAAACTTTTTTTTACAATATTCGGCAGAGAATATTGATTTATAAATATTATGTTATACACTGAATGTTATATATTGAGTAATTATTCTCCAACCACCGACTGATTTTACTGATACGTAATTTCTAACAGTATAGGTCTGAAATAAGAACTGCTGATTAATAATAAAAATAGAAATATAGTCTTTCATAACGTATTCGAATTAGCATTCGCAGAATGAACAAAATCGTGTAATGATGATGTACTACCTTTGTTACGGACTAACTATGAGGTGTGTTACAGAGTTAGCTGACTTCAGCCTCCATAGCTATTTATCAGACCATCGGTGGCAAGTTGTGTTTGTATGCATATAAATGCAGAAAAATGAGCTTCAAATTATAGAACAAAAGGCAGCTGTAGAATTTAAAACGCAGTCGAGAAGGACGTTGTATTGGAGATACAAATGTATTACCCCAACTGAAGATTGGCCAAATTCAGAACGGCGGCTTCTTATCAAAAAAGGTGCACACGTAAAGCTGTGTAGCTGCGGTATTTCTTCAAGTAATTTCTGAGTTGCTTTTACGCAACGCTCATCTGAAAAATAAAGGAGGAAGGGTAGGGTTTAACGTCCCGCTCAATACGAGGTCTCTAAATATGCAGCACAGTCTCGGTATTGGCAGAGATGGGGAAGGAGTTCGGTCGCGCAGTTTCGTTAGAACCATACCGGCATTCACTTTAAGCGATTTATAGAAATTTATAGAAGCTACAATGTGGTGATAAAAGTCGCGGGGTACCTCCTAATATTCCGTCAGCCCTCTTTTTTTCCTGGCGTAATGTAGCATCTCAACGTGTCATGGGCTCAACAAGTCGTTTGAAGTCTCCTGCAGAAATATCGAGCCATGCTGCCTATACAGCAGTCCACAATCACGAAAGTGTTGCCAGTTCAAGATTTTGTGCACCAACTGACTTCTCGAATAAGTCCTATAAATGTTCGACGGAATTCACGTCGGGCGATATGGGGCCAAATCATTCACTCGAATTGTCCAGAATGTTCTTCAGACCAATCACGAACAATTGCGGCTCGCTGACATGGCGCATCGTCGTTCATAAAAAATCCACCCTTGTTTGGGAATATGAAGTCCATTAATGGCTGCAAATACTCTTCAAGTATCAGCTGGACCAGAGGACATAGTACATTCCACGTAAACACAGCCCACACCATTATGTAGCAACCACCACCAGCTTGTAGCCGGTCGCGGTGGTCTCGCGGTTCTAGGCGCTTAGTCCGGAACCGGGCGACTGCTACGGTCGCAGGTTCGAATCCTGCCTCGGGCATGGATGTGTGTGATGTCCTTAGGTTAGTTAGGTTTAAGTAGTTCTAAGTTCTAGGGGACTGATGGCCACAGATGTTAAGTCCCATAGTGCTCAGAGCCATTTGAACCATTTGAACCAGCTTGTACAGTTCCTTGTTGACAACTTCGGTCCATGGCTTCGTGAGGTGTACGTCACACTCGAGCCCTACCACCAGTCCTTACAAACTGAAGTCGGGTTTTGCGGTCGTATAGACTCCAATCGTTGTGATCACGATTTCAGAAGACGTGTTGCAGGTGATATCGTACTATAAGCAAAGGCACTCGCGTTCGTTGCCTGCTGTCGTAGCCCGTTAACACCACATTTCGTCACACTATCGTAGCGGATACGTTCGTCTTACGTCCCACGTTGATTTCTGCCGTTATCTCACCTAGTGTTGCTTGTCTATTTGCGCTGACAACGATGTTGCGCTCGATCGTTAAGCAAAGGCCGTTGGCCACTGTGTCGTCTGTGGTCACAGGTAATGCCTGAAATTTGATATTCTCGGCACGCTCTTGTCACTGTGGATCTCGGTATATTGAATTCTCTAACGATTTCCGAAATAAAATGTCCCATGCGTCTAGCTCCAACTATCATTCCGCGCGGAAAGTCTGTTAATTCCGTCGTGCGGCCACATTTTCGCATGAATCACCTGAGTATAAACTACAGCTCAGACAATGCACTGCCAATTTATACCTTGTGCACACGATGCTACCGCTAGCTGTATGTGTGCATATTGCTGTCTCATGAATTTAGCCACCTCAGTGTAGATCTAGAGGTCTGGACTGAGATTTGTGTGGCCACCCCTCTTGATACGCAGATTCAGTGGTTTCAGAGACTTGCTCACCTCTCCCATTGATTGACAAAAGAAAAGCTTGTATTAGTGAATATTTTCAACATTTAGGACATACATTAAATGTACCCGCAGATGCGAATGAGGACAACCATCAGCTGTAGAATGGAATGACGACATAAAAATCTGTGCCGGACAGGGACTCGACTGCGATTTCCCGCTTAACGCGAGAGGTCACCTTACCATTTTGTTTTTGTTCCTTGTTCTTCGTTGTATGTGGTCGTAGCGGACGTAACGTGACAGCCGTTGAAGTTCGTCACTGATCTCTTCACTCAGTTTTTTTTATTACAGAGAACAGCCAGCTCTCTGACCGAACACGCTGAGCAACAGTGCCGGCTGCCATTCGGCTATCCGTGCACGACTCACCGCCGGACCCAAACTTCCATAAGTCGTCAACTATGCGTCTAGGACCTGTACGCGTACATCCATTATGTATATTCCCGTACAGGTCAGACGTTGTACCTGAAAGCCTCCTGCCCAGTATCGGCAGATAAATACGGTACTTGAGTGAATGTGTTATTCTGATAACGATACAAAGATCCCTTGGACATGTATTCAAAGGCCTGTAAAACACGGAAATGCCGGTACCTCAGCTGGTATCGGTCGTAAATGAGTAGCCTGTAATCGGCATCTGTCTTGCTGCAATTTCCAGCACTCCATAGCTGAAATAAAACTCTTACTTGGCAATTTAAAGAAATTACGAATTAATTACTGAAATTATTTATCCACTGTTCACTACAAAATTAATATATTCAACTTTCATTTGCTTCAATTGCACGAAATATTAATATTTCACACACATTGCATTCTCCCCCTAGCACCAGTCACAGTTCACATTCGAAATCCTATTCTGTTTTCCATTAAATACATTATTGCCTGTTACTTTAGACACTTGCTATTAAGACACAAGGCATTACAGACATTGGCAGCGAATGGGCATTGATTTAAATCAATAGGAAAGTTTGAAGATTTGTGCTGGACTGGGATTCGAAACCAGATCTCCTGCTTACTAAATAGACCAGCTAATCACTGCGCTATCCTGACACAGTGCTCTACGCATACCTCCCATCAGGCCCAAATTCACAACCTGTCCACACACTAACTACTAAAGTTGTGCCCCTTGCCCATTATCCTCATTACTCGCGGGATCTCGGCGATTCCAGTAAGAGGTCGAGCATGGTGTGCATCTGCACTGAAGAGATCAAATGGTCCAAATGGCTCTGAGCACTATGGGACTTAACATCTGAGGTCATCAGTCCCCTAGAACTTAGAACTACGTAAACCTAACTAACCTAAGGACATCACACACATCCATGCCCGAGGCAGAATTCGAACCTGCAACCGTAGCAGCAGCACGGTTCCGGACTGAAGAGATCATCGGCCGTCCGCACCTTAATTAAACATAGGTAGTGCTTGTTGTTTCGGATATATTCTCAGTTTGGTTTATGTCTACATCCTGTTTTTTTTTCTTTTTTCTTCAGAATATTAATGTTTAATGAGTATCCTGTCTGCGTTTTGTTTCTCCATACCAATACATGTGGGTTGTACGATTTTGTAAATATAACTTTCAGCAGTTCTTTACCTCTGAACATCACTTTACGTTCTCGCTGTACCATTTAGTAATACACTAATTCCTTCAAATTTCGTAAATGTTTTTCGTTTTATATACTGAACATGAAGCTGCAGTATCAACAGTGAAGCGCCAAAGAAACTGGTATAGCCATGCGTATTCAGATACAGAGATATGTAAACAGCAGAATACGGCGCTGCGTAGACAACGTCTGGCGCAGTTGTTAGATCGGTTGCTGCTGCTGCAATGGCAGGTTATCAAAATTTAAATAAGCTTGAACGTGGTGTTATAGTCGGCGCACGAGCGATGAGACACAGCATCTTCGAGGTAGTGATGAAGTGGGGATTTTCCCGTACGGCCATTTTACAAGTGATCCGGTGAAACATCAAGTCTCCGACATCTCTGCGGCTGGAAAAACATCCTGCAAGAACGGGACCAACGACAGCTGACGAGAGTCGTTCAACGTGACAGAAGTGCAACCATTCCGCCAATTGCTGCCGATTTCAGTTCTGGGCCATCAACAAGTCTTAGCGTGCGAACCATTCAACGAAACATCATCGATATGGGATTTCAGAGCCGAAGGCCCACACGTGTGCCCACCATACTCCTCAGACGCGAACATTACTGAGCATATCGAGGCTGGCTTGCAACGTGCTGTTCTGAAGAGATCTCCACCCTCTCTGCGGGATTCATGAACAGTCCTGGAGGATTAATGGTGTCAGTTCCTTCGAGAACTGCTTCAGACATTAATCGAGTCCAAGCCAGGTGGAGTTGCGGCTTTTCTGCGCGCTCGCGGGAGCCCTGCGCGATATTGGTCAGGTGTACCAGTTTCTTTGGCTCTTCAGTGTATATTGCAGCTCATATTTAAGGTATAGATAATCTGTTAAACTTTACTACACTGATGCGCAAAATAAAGGACGGAAGTAACTTTCGCATGAGATCACACTGCCAAAAAATATAGCTCCATGCAGCTTGGATCGTATATTGAAAAAACTGATACAGTGCAGAAGGTAAGTGAAAGAAATACGCAATGAGAGGTAGGCATATGCCACTTTTTTTCAAAGACAATACGTATACTGAAGTCACTGCTTTTATGATGCTCACCTGAACATAACACGCCATAGTTTTTAATGGGGTATGTCATGACCACGGAGGCGACGCATGCTCCGCAGCGTGATCCCGTGCTGGCAATGAGGCCCGCAAGCAGGTCTTCTGGTAGAGCGTTCCATTCCTCGACCAGCGCATTTGAGAACTGCTGGATGGTCATTAGTACACGTGGAGTTGCTGCACCACGTCTCACCAATAAATCCCGCACGTGCTCGATGGGCTAAAAGCTGAGGCAACGCGCAGGCCAGTCCATTCGCCGAATGTCCTCTTGTTCCAAGAACTCCACCCACACTGTTCGATGTGGTCACGCATTGCCGTCCACTGTGGCCGAGCGGTTCTAGGCGATTGAGTCCGCAAACGCGCTGCTGCTACGGTCGCAGGTTCGAATCCTACCTCGGGCATTGCTGTGTGTGATGTCCTTATGTTAGTTAGGTTTAAGTAGTTCTTAGTCTAGGGGACTGATGACCTCACTCATAGTGTTTAGAGCCATTGGAACCATTTTTTGCTGTGAATTCACATCTATAAAAATGAATTCAGGGTCCAATGCACCCCTGAATACACCCACATATGGAAACAGTGCAGTGTCATGATAACATAGACGGGCGAGAGTACAGTGCTGAAAGATTTGCAGGTCAGTACGCCCGCGCAACACTTCGCAACCACGTCTAACTACGTAGGTGATGATGTTTGGTTTGTGGGGCGCTCAACCTCGAGGTCATCAGCGCCCGTACGAAGTCCCAACTTTTACACAGTCAAATTTCTTTGAGAGCCAGTCTAGCCACTCTCACTAATGGTGATGATGATGAAATGATGAGGGCATAACAAACACCCAGTCCTCCGGACTGCGTAGGTAGAGCAGCTTTTCGAACAAGAGTATGTTCGGCGAATGGAGTGGCCTGCCCGTTCCGCCTATTTAAATCCCATCCAGCAATTGCGGGATGCATTGGGCAGACGCACTGCAGCACGCTCACGTGAACCGACACCTCTGGCAGTCATCAACCGTGCTGGTGGAGGAGTGGAAAGTCCCAGCAACCTTGTGATCTGTATGAGAACAAGTTGCTGCCGTTCTTGGTGATCACATGCCCTACTAACAACCATAACGCGCCATTTGTAATGTCCACTTGAGTGTCATAAATGGCGGTGACTTCACCGTAAATACTGTCTTTCAATGAAAGTGGCATATGCCGTCCGCTCATTGCATATTTCTTTCAGATACATCTACATCTACGTGGATACTCTGCAAACAACATTTAAGTGCCTGGCAGAGGGTTCTTCCACCAACACCACCCGGCAATCATCAACCGTACCGGTGGAGGAGTGGAAAGTCCCAGCAACCTTGTGATCTGTATGAGAACAAGTTGCTGCCGTTCTTGGTGATCACATGCCCTACTAAGAACCATAACGCGCCATTTGTAATGTCCACTTGAGTGTCATAAATGGCGGTGACTTCACCGTAAATACTGTCTTTGAATAAAAGTGGCATATGCCGTCCGCTCATTGCATATTCCTTTCAGTTACATCTACATCTACGTAGATACTCTGCAAATCACATTTAAGTGCCTGGCAGAGGGTTCTTCCACCAACACCACCCGGCAATCATCAACCGTACCGGTGGAGGAGTGGAAAGTCCCAGCAACCTTGTGATCTGTATGAGAACAAGTTGTTTCAGTTCTTGGTGATCACATGCCCTACTAAGAACCATAACACGCCATTTGTAATGTCCACTTGAGCGTCGTAAATGGCTGTGACTTCACCGTAAATCCTGTCTTTGAATAAAAGTGGCATATGCCGTCCGCTCATTGCATATTTCTTTCAGTTACATCTACATCTACATGGATACTCTGCAAATCACATTTAAGTGCCTGGCAGAGGGTTCTTCCACCAACACCACCCGGCAATCATCAACCGTACCGGTGGAGGAGTGGAAAGTCCCAGCAACATTGTGATCTGTATGAGAACAAGTTGTTTCAGTTCTTGGTGATCACATGCCCTACTAAGAACCATAACGCGCCATTTGTAATGACCACTTGAGTGTCATAAATGGCGGTGACTTCACCGTAAATACTGTCTTTCAATAAAAGTGGCATATGCCGTCCGCTCATTGCATATTTCTTTCAGTTACATCTACGTAGATACTCTGCAAATCACATTTAAGTGCCTGGCAGAGGGTTCTTCCACCAACACCACCCGGCAATCATCAACCGTACCGGTGGAGGAGTGGAAAGTCCCAGCAACATTGTGATCTGTATGAGAACAAGTTGCTGCCGTTCTTGGTGATCACATGCCCTACTAAGAACCATAACGCGCCATTTGTAATGTCCACTTGAGTGTCATAAATGGCGGTGACTTCACCGTAAATACTGTCTTTCAATAAAAGTGGCATATGCCGTCCCCTCATTGCATATTTCTTTCAGTTACATCTACATCTACGTGGATACTCTGCAAATCACATTTAAGTGCCTGGCAGAGGGTTCTTCCACCAACACCACCCGGCAATCATCAACCGTACCGGTGGAGGAGTGGAAAGTCCCAGCAACCTTGTGATCTGTATGAGAACAAGTTGCTGCCGTTCTTGGTGATCACATGCCCTACTAACAACCATAACGCGCCATTTGTAATGTCCACTTGAGCGTCATAAATGGCGGTGACTTCACCGTAAATACTGTCTTTGAATAAAAGTGGCATATGCCGTCCCCTCATTGCATATTTCTTTCAGTTACATCTACATCTACGTGGATACTCTGCAAATCACATTTAAGTGCATGGCAGAGAGTTCTTCCACCAACACCACCCGGCAATCATCAACCGTACCGGTGGAGGAGTGGAAAGTCCCAGCAACCTTGTGATCTGTATGAGAACAAGTTGTTTCAGTTCTTGGTGATCACATGCCCTACTAAGAACCATAACGCGCCATTTGTAATGTCCACTTGAGTGTCATAAATGGCGGTGACTTCACCGTAAATACTGTCTTACAATAAAAGTGGCATATGCCGTCCCCTCATTGCATATTTCTTTCAGTTACATCTACATCTACGTGGATACTCTGCAAATCACATTTAAGTGCCTGGCAGAGGGTTCTTCCACCAACACCACCCGGCAATCATCAACCGTACCGGTGAAGGAGTGGAAAGTCCCAGCAACCTTGTGATCTGTATGAGAACAAGTTGCTGCCGTTCTTGGTGATCACATGCCCTACTAAGAACCATAACGCGCCATTTGTAATGTCCACTTGAGTGTCATAAATGGCGGTGACTTCACCGTAAATACTGTCTTTCAATAAAAGTGGCATATGCCGTCCGCTCATTGCATATTTCTTTCAGTTACATCTACATCTACGTGGATACTCTGCAAATCACATTTAAGTGCCTGGCAGAGGGTTCTTCCACCAACACTACCCGGCAATCATCAACCGTACCGGTGGAGGAGTGGAAAGTCCCAGCAACCTTGTGATCTGTATGAGAACAAGTTGCTGCCGTTCTTGGTGATCACATGCCCTACTAAGAACCATAACGCGCCATTTGTAATGTCCACTTGAGTGTCATAAATGGCGGTGACTTCACCGTAAATACTGTCTTTCAATAAAAGTGGCATATGCCGTCCGCTCATTGCATATTCCTTTCAGTTACATCTACATCTACGTAGATACTCTGCAAATCACATTTAAGTGCCTGGCAGAGGGTTCTTCCACCAACACCACCCGGCAATCATCAACCGTACCGGTGGAGGAGTGGAAAATCCCAGCAACCTTGTGATCTGTATGAGAACAAGTTGTTTCAGTTCTTGGTAATCACATGCCCTACTAAGAACCATAACGCGCCATTTGTAATGTCCATTTGAGCGTCATAAATGGCGGTGACTTCACCGTAAATACTGTCTTTGAATAAAAGTGGCATATGCCGTCCGCTCATTGCATATTTCTTTCAGTTACATCTACATCTACGTGGATACTCTGTAAATCACATTTAAGTGCCTGGCAGAGGGTTCTTCCACCAACACCACCCGGCAATCATCAACCGTACCGGTTGAGGAGTGGAAAGTCCCAGCAACCTTGTGATCTGTATGAGAACAAGTTGCTGCAGTTCTTGGTGATCACATGCCCTACTAAGAACCATAACGCGCCATTTGTAATGTCCACTTGAGCGTCATAAATGGCGGTGACTTCACCGTAAATACTGTCTTTGAATAAAAGTGGCATATGACGTCCGCGCATTGCATATTTCTTTCAGTTACATCTACATCTACGTGGATACTCTGCAAATCACATTTAAGTGCCTGGCAGAGGGTTCTTCCACCAACACCACCCGGCAATCATCAACCGTACCGGTTGAGGAGTGGAAAGTCCCAGCAACCTTGTGATCTGTATGAGAACAAGTTGCTGCCGTTCTTGGTGATCACATGCCCTACTAAGAACCATAACGCGCCATTTGTAATGTCCACTTGAGTGTCATAAATGGCGGTGACTTCACCGTAAATACTGTCTTTCAATAAAAGTGGCATATGCCGTCCGCTCATTGCATATTTCTTTCAGTTGTATCTACATCTACATGGATACTCTGCAAATCACATTTAAGTGCCTGGCAGAGGGTTCTTCGAACCATCTTCACAATTCTCTATAGTTCCAATCTCGTATAGCGCGAGGAAAGAATGAACACCTATATCTTTCCGTACGAGCTCTTATTTCCCTTATTTTATCATGGGGATCGTTCCTCCTTATGTAAGTCGGTGTCAACAAAATATTTTCGCATTCGCAGAAGAAAGTTGGTGATTGTAATTTCGAGAGAAAAAACGCCTCTCTTTTAACGATTTCCTGCCCAAATCCTATATCATTTCTGTGACACTCTCTCCCATATTTCGCGATAGTACAAAATGTGCTGCATTTCTTTGTACTTTTTCGATATACTCCGTCAGTCGTAACTGGTAAGGATCCCATACCGCGGAGCAGTATTCTAAAAGAGGACAGACAAGCGTAGTGTAGGCAATCTCCTTAGTAGGTCTGTTACATTTTCTAAGTGTCCTGCCAATAAAACGCAGTCTTGGGTTAGCCTTCCCCACAACATTTTCTTTGTGTTCGTTCCAATTTAAGTTGTTCGTAATTGTAATACCTAGGTATTTAGTTGAATTTATGGCTTTTAGATTACACTGATTTATCGTGTAACCGAAGTTTAATGAGTTCCTTTTAGCACTCATGTGGATGACCTCACACTTTTCGTTATTCAGGGTCAACTGCCACTTTTCGCACCATTCAGATATTTTTTCTAAATCGTTTTGCAGTTTGTTTTGATCTTCTGATGACTTTATTAGTCGATAAACGACAGCGTCATCTGCAAACAACCGAAGACGGCTGCTCCCAAACCGTTTATATAGATAAGGAACAGCAAAGGGCCTATAAAACCAGAAATCACATCTGTTTTACAGGATGACTTTCCGTCACTTCTCAACTATACTGTAGCATATGTTTCTATGTGTGCCCAAATTTCAGTGAGCTGTGTATTACTTCGCAGTGACACATTGTGCGATGGTCCTAAAAGTTCCGCACACCAGCGTATATTATATACCAGAATTAAGAACTACTCGAAAAATTTACAAATATTGAGCGCTACCCTACAGATACTTCTATGCGATGTTTCTATATTAAGACCTACTATTTACTACTAAAATTTAAACTTTGTAACTTCAGATTTGAAGGGACGTACAATTTCTGTAAAATTTTTGGGGAAGCTATTGATCTTATGAAGTTAAAATTGTGAATTAATTACGTTCACATATTTCTGAATCTTTCGGTAACAAACTGCATTATTTCAAATTATCAGATTTTGTGATACGCTGTTGCACAGTTGCTTGGTGAGAAGCACGGACGGACAATGGGCGTTCTTGGCCTAGTAGTGGTGATGAGGAGAGGGGTGGAAGAGGAGAGAAGGGGTGGGGACGGCAGGAAAGGCGGTGAGGAGGGGAGGGGAGGAGAGGGAAATTCACCCTCTCCGACTCCTGTCGCCAGATATCCGACGTACTTGCTCCCCCACATCGCACAAATGGATCAAATGGCTCTGAGCACTATGGGACTCAACTGCTGAGGTCATTAGTCCCCTAGAACTTAGAACTACTTAAACCTAACTAACCTAAGGACATCACAAACATCCATGCCCTAGGCAGGATTCGAACCTGCGACCGTAGCGGTCTTGCGGTTCCAGACTGCAGCGCCTTTAACCGCACGGCCACTTCGGCCGGCTCACATCGCACACCTTCTGCTGCGCTTTATCCGTTAATGTAGTTTCTCGCAAGTTTTTCCATCATCTTCTCCGTCGAAGAAGTCGTGTCAAGCACGAAGAAAGTTTTCTGTCTGAATCGCGAACCCCTTTCTGCTTCCCACTTAGGCGGATGGTTGCGGTTATCCGCTATCCCGTTATCCTTCACACTGCGTTTTCTACAGCAGTCAGAAATAATTTAGGTTTCTCATCAAGTAACAGTTCAAGCAATAGGTCAGAAATGTTTTCCAGCTCAATTACGGGATTTTCTTCCTCGGCCACTTGCTTGGACTTCGGCGATATCCTGCGAAATTCCTCATGCAAAGCATTTCGGTAATGGCCTAAAGCATAGCATATATTTGTCTCTGTCCGAAACAGTGAATACGAGTATAGTAGTAGCAGAAGTAGTATCTTTATTAAACCGTGCATTGTTGGACAAGGATATTGAACATGTCGTGGTATTACATGTTAAGAACAAAAAACTTCATTGGTACGTATAGTTTTTTCCATAGTTACGGGTCTAATTTGACGTGGAGGAGACAGATATTTGCATTTTTCCTTAAACAATTCAGGGAAACCACAGAAAGCCTGAATCGTGTTGGCTAAATTAAGAATGGAGCCTATATCCTCACGAGTACAAGGCCACTTTGTTTGAGACAGTGATACTATTTTCGTTTTATCACTAGCGAACAATACTTTTTTTACAAGTTCTAGGAAAATTAAAGTTATTTCATAATGTAAAAAGCATGTGCTACACTGTTCATTCCTTTCTGAACACCAGCCACTGCACAGATTGCTGCAGATCTGAGATCAGAACCATGAATACGATGCTCCTTTTCCGTTTTCATTACCGCTATATCCGGTTTGTTTCCCTGAAAAACAAAGTCAGCAATCGTCCATAATGAGTGAGATGCTGTGTTAAGAAAGAGGTTAACATGTTATTATTACCCGCAGCAGAGCACTGGTGTAAAACTTTCCGAAAAGAATGTACTGTGTGAAAATCTGCCACGAAATGACGTAAGTGTTTTGTTATCATTTACTTATAGTTCTCACCAAACCCTTAATATGTTCATAAGTAATCCAACACTGTACATTATGTACCGCTTACTTGGTATTTTTTAACTATTTAAATAAATTTGTTTTACCATTATTTTAAATTATTCGGGCAATTTATTTTGCAACTGCATCCCGTGGCAGAAAGTGCAATTTTGAGTTTTATGATTATTCTTTGTTGGTAAAGGCTAGATATTATTGCACGGGTAGGGACAGAGCCTTTATTGCTGCAATTATCAAAGACTTACGTTTAAATGCAGATTTATGTGTCAAAACGTTAAGACCATCTGCTCAGTAGCGAGCCGACGAACCTATGGAGAGGAGTGCGGCAGCCATCCTGTGTGGCGTACATGGACAAGTGCTCGGTAGCTGGCTCCAGCTGCCTACACACAGGTCACGCAGTGCCCTAAATTAGCGACCGGTGGTTTGAGCGCTGGCTCCCGAAAGGACAAAGGTGTGTTACATTTAGGAGAAGATAAAGTTCAAATTTCGTGGCCGAGAAATCGACGTGAGTTCACTGTCACCCTCCTTAAACTACTATGGACTTAACGACATGGACAATCATCCTGCGAGAAGGTGCCTCCGCCCTCAGGGATGACCTCAGACATAAAGGCATGCGGGTGGTCCACAGATGACACACATGACATCACTTCTTACCACATGGAAGCACAGCTGAATGTGTCCGACAGCATAATACAGCATAACACTACTACCGACGGACTGCGTCCGAGGCGGCGAGTACGGTTCGAGTGGCCGTTCGCCTGGATAACAGACGTATCTGTTAATTAATTAAATTTTCTTCTTCATACATATGAAACAAAAAATTTACTTCAACACAGCGTTATTATACAGGCTGCAACATTTGTGAAATTATTGTAAAGAAGAAGGCTATTCGAACTATTCCGTTTGCAAAGTTATTGTAAAGAACAAGGCTATTCGAAGTTACATATCTACATCTACATGGATACCGTGCAAATCGCATTTAAGTACCTGGCAGAGGGTTCATCGAACCATCTTCACAATTCTCTATTATTCGAGTCTCGTACAGCGCGAGGAAAGAACTAACACCTATATCTTTCCGTACGAGCTCTGATTTCCCTTACTTTATCGTGATGATCGATTCTCCCTATGGAGATCGGAGACAGCAAAATATTTTCGCATTCGGAGTAGAAAGTTGTTGATTGGAATTTCGTGAGAAGATTCCGTCGCAACGGAAAACGCCTTTCCTTTAATGATGTCCACCCCAAATCCTGTATTATTTCACCGCCACGCTCTCCCCTATTTCGCGATAATACAAAACGTGCTGCCTTTCTTTGAACTTCGATGTGCTCCGTTAATCCCATCTGGTAAGGATCTTACACCGTGCGGCAGTATTCTAAAAGAGGACGGACAAGCCTAGTGTAGGCAGTCTCCTTAGTAGATCTGTTACATTTTCTAAGTGCCCTGCAAATAAAACGCTACCTTTGGCTAGCCTTCCCTGCAACATTTTCTATCTGTTTCTTCCTACTTAAGTTGTTCGTAATTGTAATTCCCAGGTATTTAGTTGAATTTACGGCCTTTAGATTTGACTGATTTGTCGTGTAATCGAAGTTTAATGAATTCCTTTTAGCACTCATGTGGATGAACTCATACTTTCTGTTATTTAGGGTCAACCGCCAATTTTTGCGCCATTTAGATATCTGTTCTAAATCATTTTGCAATTTGCTTTCATCTTCTGATGACTTTATTAATGGATAATCGACAGCGTCATTTTCAAACAACCTAAGACGGCTGCGCAGATTGTCTCCCAAATCGTTTATATAGATAAGGAACAGCAAAGGGCCTATAACACTACCTTGGGGAACGCCAGAAATCACTTCTGTTTTACTCAACGACTTTCTGTCAATTACTACAAAATGTGTCCTCTCTGACGGGAAACCACAAATCCAGTCACATAACTGGGACGATATTCCATAAGAACGCAATTTCACTACAAGCAGATTGTGTGGTACAGTGTCAAAAGTCTTCCGGAAATCCAGAAATACGAAATCGATCTGAAATCCCTTGTCAATATCACTCGACACTTCATGCGAATAAAGAGCTAGTTGTGTTTCACAAGAACGATGTTTTCTAGACCCATGTTGACTGTGTGTCAATAGACCGTTTTCTTCGAGATAATTCATAATATTGGAACACAGTATATGTTCCAAAATCCTGTCGCATATCGACGTTAATGATATGGACCTGTAACTTAGTGGATTACTCCTATTACCTTTCTTGAATATTGGTGTGACCTGTGCATCTTTCCAGTCTTTAGGAACGGATCTTTCGTTGAGCGAACGGTTGTATATGATTGTTAAGTATGGAGCTACTGCATCAGCATACTCTGAAAGGAACCTAATTGGTATACAGTCTGGACCATAAGACTTGATTGTATTAAGTGATTTAAACTACTTCACTGTTCTGATGATATTTACTTATATGTTACTCATGTTGGCAGCTGTTCTTTATTCGATTTCTGGAATATTTACTTCGTCTTCTTTTGTGAAGGCATTTTGGAAGGCTATGTTTAGTAAGTCTACTTTCGCAGCACTGTCTTCCATAGTGTCTCCTTTGCTATTGCGCAGAGAAGGCATTGATTGTTTCTTGCCGCTAACATACTTCGCATATGACCAGAATCTCTTTGAATTTTCTGCCAGGTTTCGAGACAAAGCTTCATTGTGGAAACTGTTATAAGCATCTCGCTTCGGTAAAAGATAGTGAATCTTTGGGATTTTGCGTGTGTTTAAATTTGGCATGTTTGTTTCGTTGTTTCTGCAACAGTGTTCTGACCTGTTTTGTATTGAAGGAGGATCAGCTCCGTCTATTGTTAATTTATTTGGTACAAATCTCTCAATTCTTGCAGATACTATTTCTTTGAATTCAAGCCATATCCGGACTACACTTACATTGTTAATATGGGAGGAGGGGAGATTGTCTCACAGGAAAGCGTCAAGTGAATTTTTGTCTGCTTTGTTTATTTTTGGAGGATTTGGGGGTACAATATTCAATTTCGCTACGACAACCCTGTGTTCATTAATCCCTGTAGCGGTTTTGATTCTCGTTATTAACTCAGGATTATTTGTTGCTAAGAGGTCAAGTGTGTTTTCACAACCATTTACTATTTGCATGGTCTCATGAACTAACTGCTCGAAATAATTTTCAGAGAATGCATTTAGCACAATTTTGGATGATGTTTTATGCATATCTACAGATTAAACATGTATTTTCGCCAACGTATAAAGGGTAATTTAAAGTCGCCACCAACTATAAATGTATGAGTTGGGTACGTGTTTGAAATCAAACTCAAGTTTTCTACAAACCTTTCAGTAACTGTATCATCTGAACTCGGAGGGCGGTAAAAGGATGCTATTATTATTTTATTCTGGTTGCCAACTATGACCTTGCCCATACTAACTCACAGGAAGTATCTTCTTCAATTTTGAGACAAGATAAACTACTTCTAACAGCAACAAACACACTACTGCCACTGACAACATACACTAGATTTCACTGAATTTATTCACTAATATAATAAGAATGAACTGAGCTGTAAAACTAATAAAGATTCATGAAACTTTAAACCATAGACCTAAACGATATTGCAAACTTACTAAAGAACAATTAACCAATTTCATTGCAAACAATGATGATAATGTTAATAATAATGATAAAAGAGTGCAAATAAATTTTAAAAGAGTTTTGAAAAATTAGTAAAGCAAAAAACCTAATATAATTTTATAAACTTAACAAACAACAATTAATCGATCTTATTGAAAAAATAATGATAATCAAGTGGATGATAATTATTTTTAAAGGCTTCTAGTAGTTTAATATCAAGAAATTCAACAAAAAGCATATCAGAAAAATTTTGCTGGTTATAACTTTCTAAATCTTGACGACGAATTTAAATCAACTAAACAAATTAACAGAAAAGCTTCTGCTTTTAAATATAGAATAATAACTTATGAATTTCATAATATTGACAATGTTGTAGAACCACAAGAATGTTTAATCTACTTAGAGAAGAAGAAATTTGTAAATTTATGTATATTTTGATAGAAAGGATATTGATTGAAGTAAATATGCAGTTTTATTGTAGCTTTAAGAGAGAAGAAGAAATACAAGAATTTAATTTCGAAACAAGTAATGAAGTTTTATTAAGGACTATGGATTTAGAAGATTATTAACAAAGATTGACAAATAAACTATTATCAGAAGTGGAACAAATCCAAAGAAAAAAATCTGGTTGGGCCCTATATTCTATAAATAATTTATGTGTTAACAGACAAAATTTGATTTTCGGTTTTTCTTATATCGATCTACCAAAATCAATTAACAATAAAAGAGCTGTAACTAATTTTAGGAATGATGTTACAAATGATGTTTGGAAGCAATATAATCAGCTTTATATCCAGCAAAAGAGCCTGTGGAAGGGTTTAATAACTATAAAAATGTTGGGCTACAAATAGATGAAATTTTTGAAAAAGAAAAATTTGATTTCCCCATGCAATTAACATATATTCCAATGTTTGAAAAACTCAACTATTTTGGTAAGTGTTTATGCTTCTGATTCAAAATAATTCTCACTTATGTAGAATAAAAGTGAAAAATTCATCTTTGTGATAGATGTTTAAGGTATTTTTGTTCTCAATAAAAATTAGAGATTTATGAAAACGATTTATACTCATAAAAAGGTGAAAATAAATATGCCTAACAAAGTAATAAAATTAAAAATTATATTTAAAAATTATAGTAATTCATTATATGTTCCTTTTGCAAATTATGCTGATTTTGAATGTTTTTTGTAAAGATGTTAGCTCTTGTCTACCAAATCCTGGCTGACTTACATTAATATATATCAAAAACATTTTGTTTTAGTTATGATTGAAAATATTTAAAAGGTGATTATAAACCACCCACAACATGAAGCCTCACAAAAATTTGTACAGATGTTAAAGAGAGAATATAGAAAAATTAAAGCATTATTTGAAAAAAATATCTCAATAATAATAACTAAAGAAGACAATCAAATTTTAAAAATTCTGAAAATTGTTATATTTGAGAAGAAAAATTTACTGTTGAAGAGGAAAAAAAGTAAGAATTCATTGTCATATAATGGGGAAATATCAAGGAATTCTGCATGAAGTTTGCAATCTTTATTATCAAAATCCTTCATTTATTCCACTTTATACTCGTATTTTAACAAAGTATGATGTTCATTTATTAATAAAGAATTAGCAATATTTAGTGAAGATACTAATACATTCTGAATAATGAAGAAAAGTATATTTCACTTAGTAAAGTAGTTGAAGATGGATACACATTAAGATTTTTGCATACTTTTAAATTTATCTCATCAAGTATTCATAAATTGTGTGCCACCTTAAAAAAGAACAATTTAGAGGAACAGAGAAATATTTTGAGATTGAAAAATTAGATTTAATGATTAAAAGAGATATTTATCCATATGAATATATGCATTCTGAAGAATGCTTACAAGAAACAAAATTACCTAAAGGAGAACAGTTTTATTCAAGGCTTAATAAATCCAGTATTTTTGACAAAGATTATAATTTAGTTTGGAAATGGTTCAATACAAAAATTTAGGAAAATAAACAAAATTATATAATAAACGAGACGTTTTGCTACTAGCAGATATTTCCAAAAACTTACAGGTACTTGCATTAAATCTTATAAACTCAATCCAGCTCAGTATTTTACTACACCATGTTTATCTTGGAATGCTATGTTAAAAATGACTGACATTGCACTAGAAATATTAAACGATTATGATATGTTTTTATTGAATGAGGAACAAAAGGAACTCAAGCAGGTATTTTCCAAAGTATTAAAAGATATACTAAAGGTAATAATAAATATATGAAAAAATGTGACCCAGAAACTGAATCACATCATACAGCATATTTTTATGCAAATAATTTATACAGTTGGGATATGTCTCAATTTTTATCATTTAAAAATTTCGATTGGTTGACTCCAGAAATTTGTAATATCAAAAAATACATGAAACAGCAGACAACTATAAATATAGATTTATTTTGGAAGCCGATTTAGATTATCAAAAAGAACTATACTATATACACAAGGATTTACCTTTCGTGCCAGGAGGAGACATAAATTACTAACAACATTAAATAATAAAAAATATGTTTTATATTACACAGATCTTAAAAAGGATCTAAATCCTGGATTAAAATTAACAAACATCCATAGAATTTTAACATTTAACCAACCAAATTGATTCAAAAATACACTGATTTTAATATGAAAAAGAGAATAAAGGGAGCTAGCTATTTTGAAAATGACTTTCATAAGTTGATTAATAATTCAGTTTCCAGTAAAATGATGGAAAATATTAGAAACAGATTAAATATTAAAATAATATCAAAGCCCATAAATATGCAAAATATGTTTCAAAGGCAAATTATGAACACACAACAGGATTTTCAGAAGATTTAGTAGCAGGACATATGAAAAAGCAGCACTAAAATTCGATAAACCTATTTTTGTCAGAATGACTATTTTAAATATTCCTAAAATAAAAGTGTACATTTTTCATTACAGTCTTGTGAAAACAAATATGGAGAAAATTTCGTTTGATGTTATATTTATGCTGATACTTTTATTTATGATAAAAAGCTGAAGATTTTTTATTGCAATATGAAATCGATGATAAACGAATTTGATATAAGTGAATAGCCAAAAGATAATATTTGTGGCATTCCACAATAAACAAAAAGTTTTAGGGAAACTAATATATGAAAATTGTGGAAAAATATATTAGAACAGATTAGTTTAAGATCTAAAATATGTGTTTATAGAGTAGAGAATAAAGAACACAAAAAAACTAAACAGTTAAAAAGTCTGTAGTACAAAGTGGAATTACTTTTAATGAATACAAAAAATATTTAAAATATAAAATAAAGCAATATAGAAAAATGTATGTAAGTAGATGAGCCAGAATATTCACTTGAACTAGAACAAGAAAGACTAAAAAATCCGAAAATTTCCATATCTTCCTTTGAACCACAAATCCTAGAAACCGGTGGATTACGTGGGAAAAGAAATTTTGATTTAGATACCATAAATTATTATAAATCTACATAATTTCATACACCTTACTTTATTTTTGATGTTTTCCAAACGAATGGAAAAAATAACCAGATAATTGAATCTTCTTCAGGCTGAAATACAAAGATCTCTATAAAAAATTGAAGAACTGAAGTTTTTTCTCAAGAATTTTGGAATCTAGGTCCAGCAAATGACTTTTTAATAGCTAATGACACTTTTCGATATTTTAAAAGAGTAACACAATTAAATAACAATCTTAATGGAAAGTCGTAGCATCTTTTATAAAATTATCTGATCAATGCTATAAATATGACCCGAAGATATAATGTTTTAACTACACAAAAAACACTGAAATTACATGCTAATTCCAAATGACACACTTGCATATGTAATTATTTGTGGTAAAAAGAATTTAACTTCCAATTATCAGCACAGAATATTGATTGAAAATTTTTTAAAATTATCTTGTAACTTTTTGGTTATTGACTGAGAAACTTTTAAAAAATGTATTAGTATAAATATACCGTTTTTTTTAAATTTATGAGATTTAAAGACAAAGCTTTTTAAAAATTTTCTTTATATGAAGCCACAGAGAAAAAAGATAAATCTTAAATTATGGCTTTTTTTAAATTTTTACAAATGCATGCCATTGGTCCAGAATGTTCATTTGATAACTATTACTTGTCACTATCGGGCACCAGGTCCAGTCCCCCAGATCAGCAGCTCATCTTCTGCAGGAAATACGTGAGCATGACCTGTGTAGACGCCTGGTGTCGAATATTTCCTAAAACCTAACAGTGACTTATAGAATGCTTGCCATGCAGAATCACTGATGTAGTGCAATCCGAAGGTAGACCGATACACTTTAAGTAGGTGGTCATAATACGTTACTGGAAAATGAAAACAAAAAGAAACGAACGCCAACCCCATGAGTTCATCGATCCAACAGAGGAAATTTTATTGATGCTCTCTTGAGGAGGTGTACAATAAACGATCACGTCAACAGGGCCGTACACGTCTGAGTGCAGTCAACAGGACGTGCGGACCGTCAGCGCTGCTGGCACCCTACGTGGACACTCGCCTTTTGCAGCGACGCCGACTGCAACCGTCCCACCGAGACGATCGTGGCTATCACCAATGTTGTCTTGCGAAATGGCCTGCTACGCAGTTTCCATCTGGCGCCTCAACTGGGCCAGATTTCCTATCTTGCAAACTGTGCAAAACGACGTTCACCCAGTCCTAAACGTGCTCAGCAAGGGACAGATCTGGGGATCGTGCTGGCCACGATAGATGATGTACACATTGGACAGCAAGTGGGATGGTATGGGAGACTTGTAGATGTGCTCTGTTATGTTGGAAAGGCGCATCATGTTGTTGCAGGAATGATAGTCCGACGGGTTGAATGAAATTTTGGATGTGCCGTGCACTGTTCAATGTTCCCTCTACGACTACCCGAGGAGAATGGACTTTGTAAGATAGGGCTTTCCACACTATGACGCCGGACGTTGCTCTATGTGCCTCTGTCGTATGTATTCCGGCGCTCAGCTACTCAGTGCCACACGGGCGTACGTTTATCATTGGCACCAAGGCAGGAGCGACCGTCATCAGTGAAAACAACAAATCTCCATTCGCCCTTCCGTTAGCATCTGTCGCGACATCACTGGAGGCGGGCTGCACGATGCTGGGGCCTGAGCGGAAGACACAGTATCGTAGCCCTGCTTCACGGAGATGGCTGCGAATGGTCCTTGCTGATATCCCTGGAGTAACAGCGTCGCTAAATTGTTGTGATGTCGCGGTGCGGTGCGATACGGCACTTCCTAAGATACGATGGTTTTCGTACGCATCTGTGTATCACCGCTGTCTGGACGCAGGATGACATGCACTCACACCACCTGCTGACCAATGTCGACAATATCGACTCACTGTAGAAATGACTCACCCTACCCAGCAGACCCTCTTTGCGCCCTCACTCAAACTCCGTCAGTTTGCACAAACGGGTCACGCTGTCGGGGAATGTTAACAGTGTTAAAGACACACAAGGAGCTCCGTCTATTACTAGAAACTGGCTGCTACTGGTTCTAGAGGTGAGCAACTGATGGAAAGCTTACAGCATTCCACGCCGATAACGCGGTTCCTGGTTTTTGCAGAATGCTGCGCGTTTGATCATCACGTAACTGCCCTCTCGTAGTGTCCCGTGGAAGTTTGCCAAGCCTTAGTCGCTTGCGTCAAGGATTTAATTCTCATTTTCCAGTAGTTTGTTTTGGCTCGTCAGTGTACTGTGCTCGTGAATGACGTCTTTTCTGGATGCCCAAGAACACGTTTTCACAAGCACCATTGTGTGAAACAAGCTTACTCTGTTCGTTCATGAGAGACAGATTTCAGCGGATAGTGGAACTCATATTGATGGCGTACTTCTCAACTTTCAGAAAGCCTTCAACACAGTTCTGAACCAACGTCTACTAATCCAAATAACTGCGTATCGATTATCAAGACATTCATGCTACTGGACTGAAGGGTTTCTAGTGAGCAAAACCGAAGCCGGTGTTCTGTCTACTGGAAGAACCGTAAGGATAAGTCCGCCTGCCCGCATCTCGTGGTCGTGCGGTAGCGTTCTCGCTTCCCACGCCCGGGTTCCCGGGTTCGATTCCCGGCGGGGTCAGGGATTTTCTCTGCCTCGTGATGGCTGGGTGTTGTGTGATGTCCTGAGGTTAGTTAGGTTTAAGTAGTTCTAAGTTCTAGGGGACTGATGACCATAGATGTTAAGTCCCATAGTGCTCAGAGCCATTTTTTTTTAAGTCCGCCTGCTTAGCTGGGTGGTAACGTGCTCGCCTCCCATGCAAGCGGGCCCGGTTTCGATTCCCGCACGGGTTGGAGATTTCCTCCGCTCGGGGACTGGGTCTTGTCCTCATCATCATCTCATCCTCATCACCAGCGCGCAAGTTGCCCAGTGTGGCGTCGACTGAAATAAGGCTTGAACTTGGCGGCCGAACTTCCCCGGATGGGGCCTCCCGGGCAACGATGGCATACGCTCATTTCCATTTTTTTACCGTAAGGATACAAACGGAAGAGATCGATTACAAATCCCTCGATGGATTACTTTTGGAATGTTGTTCGTTTGTCTGGGACCATCAGCTTGTTGCCGACTGGAATGGAGGGAGAGTCAAAGAAGAGTATCACGATTCTTGATGAGTTTGTTTACTCAGAGCGAGGCAACGTGCAGATGGTTAACGAATTGCAGAGGGAGACGCAGCAGGAAGTAGCAGGACGCAGAGATTCCTGCTTAAAAAGTCTACCGTCAGAGATTATTCAGCGAACATCCTACTTCCTGCTACATACATTTCACGTAATGACCGTGATGCTGAAATCACAGAAATTCGGTATCTACAGACTTTCTCCCCATACCACCCACAAATGGAATAGAAAATTGGTGGGAAATGATTCTGGGTCACTAAGCACCTTCTACAACACATCGATACATACAAAGGTGATTCAGGAAGTAAGAACCGTTTGAGTATTAAAAGAGATTAGCAATTTTCTTTTCATTTGTATTTTAGTATAGAATGATCTACACACCTTAAACTATCTTTCAACATATTCGGCATTGCGAATAAAGGGATGTATTGTATCGTGGCACTAACTGAAACTTACCTGGTACATTGTTTTCAGCCACCTGTGATGTGAACCAGTTTCGGATGTGTACCTTGATATCATCATCACTTGAGAAATGCTAGCCGACAAGCCGAAAGTAAATGGAAGTCACATGGAGCTAGGTGCGGACGGTAAGGAGGGTGACACGTTCCCGTGAAATGAATCAAGTATCTTCTTCAGTCTGTATTCCAACGTAATTGTCGTAAGGAGTGTGACTATAATATAACTTAAATGTTTATTTGACACAATAGTGAAACCATAGCCACAGTACATAATTTTTTTCTTTTAAAAAGAGGTGTTACATTAGCGGTTTCAACAAACTACGTCATTATCAAATACAAAACATCATCTGGAGAGTATGTAATGAGAATTATGACCATACATCTGACAAAAATTACGAGGAGTAATGAGACCAGGCAGCTGAGGCAATAGTGGCACAACCAAGTCACTACAAGGCATGCCCATGCTTGCCCAAACGTTCATTACATGTCCTAATGTAGAGTAGATAAAAACTACACCAGGGTAAAAATTGACAAGAATTCTTGCAATGTGTCCCGTTGTGACACAACGATCGTACGGCTGATGTAAATTCACAAGTATGAAAATTAAAAACATATATGTATATTTAATCACTATCGTGGCGCAAACCCCCATGAGATAAACACATGTAGTAACCTCACCGTGCGTGCATCAGACACAGTAAGCTACCATAAGGAATGCATCACATAATTTTATTATGTTCCGAAAAAAGAAGTCAGTAGTCTACATCCTCCGTTTCGTATCACACGCCGTAACTTCTTCAATGTCTCGCAGCAAGTTGTAGCATTGATTGTTGTGGCTCGTTGCATCCAGTCCTCTAGCAAAATTCGTTGACGGTTCCAAGACTTGGTGCACATGTTTTTTCTGGAAGAAAGAGGAGGCTTTCCATTCTTCGGGGAGCCTGTATGCCACCATTCCTGCAAGTTTCATTCCATTTCAGGTGTCTTGTATTGAATCCATGTATCATCAAAAAATGGTTCAAATGGCTCTGAGCACTATGGGACTTAACTTCTGAGGTCACCAGTCCCCTAGAACTTAGAACTTCGTAAACCTAACTAACCTAAGGACAACACACACATCCATGCCCGAGGCAGGATTCGAACCTGCGACCGTAGCGATCGCGCGGTTCCAGACTGCAGCGCCTATAACCACTCGGCCACCCCGGCCGGCAGGTATCATCCCTGTAACAAGGCTTTTTCTTTTTTAAAAAAAAATCGTTTCTGTTGTGTACCAATCAGACACATAACAAATACCGCGAGAGTCTGCCGCAACACGGACGCAACCACTCACCTGGTGCCGCCCAGTACTGTGCACTGAACCCCACGTGGTGTTGACAAACACAGGCCTCTTCCTGCTCCCACACCA
Source organism: Schistocerca nitens (assembly GCF_023898315.1). Classification (NCBI taxonomy): domain Eukaryota; kingdom Metazoa; phylum Arthropoda; class Insecta; order Orthoptera; family Acrididae; genus Schistocerca; species Schistocerca nitens. The sequence goes on from NC_064617.1 coordinate 888,478,782, forward strand.
CTTCCTCCAGCTCGTCACGTGCGTCGGTCGATAGTGTGGACAGCGAGTAAGGAATGCTGTCAACTCTGGGCTACTTCACTTTTGCCTTGTACTCAAGGAGACGGGAATCCATCCACTGACGGATGCGCTATGACCACTCACACAGGTACTTACCAGTATTGAGACGTTTTGAATAAAATTGTTTTGGGCACTAGGCCGCATCATTATCAAACGCTGAAGCAGTCAAACTTACCACCCTGCAGAGGAATGCAGCAAATCAGTAGAAATGTCGGCAGTTTAGTTGCTGTAGTGTTTTGTAATGACGCAGCCTAATAGCCAAAACTGTTTTATTCAAAATGACTCTAACGATGGAAGGCTAAGAAGTTATACCTGCAGTTAGAGAGTTCACTTCGGTGCCTGCAGTTATCTGAGTACAGTACGCTGGTGGCTGTCCTCAGATGTAGCGCTCACTGTTTCTGGAGAACTACGGCCAGTAACAAAGTGTCTGCAAACACAATTAAAATGTCATAGGCTGCCAATAAACAAAAAAGTTACATAGACATCATTCTATTGGATTTTGTACATCACGTGCCATGCAACATGCTGTACAGAAATTAAGCACAATTTTGTAACGTAATCTTAATGAGCGCTATCTGCCATTTGTTATTCTGTTGACAAATCTTCGTTTTAGTGCCAAACTATCATAGAAGTGTTTACTTGCAACCAAGAAAATCAGCCACGATATTGGAACCATTGCAGGGAAATATTTTTCTGATAGTGTGGATGTCTGGCCTGAATTAATAGCAGCATTCAGTTACTACATTCACAACAATTTCCTTGCGCAGCGTAATACTGCAAAAACTTCAAGGCTGCTCAAGACATTTCCGTTTTTGAACTCAGTTAGTGTTTTTGGTACCCACTGCACCCAAAAGTTTTGGTAGAGCAAATGTTCAGTCACAATTTCGTCTAGCAAAGATCGTGAAATGTCTTGAAAATGCATTGACGAGTTGTAATCGCTGCTCGCCTATTGGAACGAAGTTGTTCGGCGATGCAGCGCAACAGTTCTTCGGTGATTAGCAACTTCGCACCTCATTGCGGACATTTTCCCTTCCCTCGTTAAACATTCTAACCCACTTTCGCACCTGACCTTCACCCATCACGTTGTCTCTGACGGTAAATTTCACAAGATCGAATATTTATCGCGTTCAGGAACTTGATAACGGCTCTTACTTCATGGCTGGCGAGCCGATTGTTTGTTTTAAACACGATTACCGACAAACAATGACCTTACACGTTAAGGTACTGAAACAAAATTTCTAGGCTACTTCTTCCGCCAGATGCTGGATGTAATATACTCCGCAATCACGGTACAATTCACGGTAATGGAACATGTAACAATAGCGATGATTTTCTGTCAAGTTCCGTAAGCGTAATGAGCGAAGGCAAAGTGATTGCCGACACTGCTGTCTACGCTCCATAATACCTCTTATCTCATTCTCACAATCCCTCTGCCAGATACGCGATGGTGGTAGCTTGAAGGTAGAGTCGTCTTCGAACACAGGTCCTCCGAACTTACCCGGTAGGGTTTCGTGAGAACCACACCGACTTTCTTCCACAGACTGCCGTTTAACGTACGTGAAAATTTATGTTACACTTTGTGCGGGCTATACCGCCCAGTTACGATGCTTACAGCGCATCCATGCCTTCGTTCCATATCGCCACGCCTACATGATTTAGGACACCAAACACTGGAAGAACACTATAGTACTGGTCGCGCTAGCGTGTTGTATTCGATTTTCTTTTTCACGTGCATAGTATTTTTCCAGAATATTTCGAATAAATTCATTTCGCAGTGGTGTTTCCTAATACTGGTTTTACGGATCGACACATTTCTTATCTATATTTAGTTTTGCTCTTTAACTCGGCGTCGGAGACGCCTTGTCGGACTACACTCAAGCCCGGTGTGAGGGCCGCGTGCCTGCCGACGCTCTACACATCTCAGCTTCACTCGGTAATTCTCGGAAGTACTCGGCACAGTGTGTAATTTCGTTTAGCACTGCGGTACGGCGATTTTCAGTCGGCACGACATTCTTCAGTTTGGCAGAATCGCGGGGTCAGTGCTGTTTACGCTTCACTATTTGTTTGTGTTACAGGAGAAAATCACACAGGTCCAGTGGCTGTTTGCACAGAAAGAGGCAGTCCAGCGGTCTAGCGTTACAAGCCTTTAAAAATTATTGATAATGGCAGGTGAGAAGGACAATTCTCACTACCTATACAATACCATAAGCGGCGGATACCGCAAATTTGCTTGGAACGATATTTCAACACCAAGCAGATATAATTTGAAGATTACAGCGATCAATAGCGGTGATCCATCGAAGAGCACTTTGTGTTTAATTTGCAGACATGGAGCACAGGATGAAACTGATAGTACTAATAGTATGTTTTCTGAACAATGAAGACACCATTATCAACACCTCACTGAGTTTCGACAACGTATGTAACAGAACTACAGGAAGCTGGATGTTGCTTCTGCAATATTGCTGAAACACTTGGCAGAAATGCAGCCACTGTAAATGACTGCTGGCAGCGGTGGTCACGGGAATGTATGGTCGCAAGGAGATCGGGTTCTGAACGGCCACGTGGCACTACCGTGAAGGAAGACCAGTTTGTTCGCCGTATGGCGCATCGCACTGCATCTGCAGCAGCAATCTGAGTAGCAGTCGGCACCACAGTGACACAACGAACTGTTACAAATCGATTAATTCAAGGACAGATCCTAAACAGACGACCTGACTTGTGCATTCCACTAACTACAAACCACCGACATTTACGTCTTCGGTGGTGTCAAGGAAGCGCTCACTCCAGGAGGACTGTTGTATTTTCTGAGGAAAGCTGGTTCTGTATCGGTGCCAGGAACGGCCCTGTGTTAGTTAGAAGGAGGCCAGATGAGGGCGTGCAACCAACCTGTCTGCATGCTACAGACACTGGACCTACACCTGCAGTTATGGGGTGGTCTGTTTTCCAACAGGATAACACTGGCTCACGTACCTCTGTTTTAACCGAACATGTTCTACAGTGTCAAAATGTTACCTTGGCCTGCTCTATCATCAGATCTGTCTCCAATCGAGAACATATGGGACATCATCGGTCCCTTACTCCAGCATCATCCACAAACAGCATTAGCTGTCCCTCTATTAACCGATCAAAGGCAGCAGGCGCGGAACTTCATCCCACAAACTGACATTCGGCACGTGTAGACACAATGCTTTCTCGTTTGCATGCCCGCATCAATATTCTGGCTGTTGTAGCGGTTATTAATGTACCAGCATTTCACATTTGCAATGACTTACCTCGCGCTTATATTAAGCAGTGAATTGTTACCTACACAAATATATTCCCGATATTTCATTACTTATTCTTTGGTGTTCCGATTTTTTTTTCCTTGAGTGTAGTTTCGTATGAACTATAATGATCTGCTAGGATCCTAGAACCCCTGTCTGAATCCACTGGATACCTACTATTGGTCCTATTTTATAAGGATTCCAAATGCAGTATGGGTCCTCTAGGATTGCTCACAATAGTGCGTTGTGGATTTCCTCACAAATCTATCAGAAAATCAGTCTTCCTGTTCCTAGGACCTACTTTATCTGTTAGTCTTGTTTAGTATTGCTTCGTGTTATTCGGACTGGATGTATGTAGTATGTCACGTGCTCGAGTTGATAAGGAGCAATCTTTCAGTTGGGTGCTGTATGGTTTCCTCTCTTTGGTGTAATAATTGTCTTCCATGTATCTACTTTCAAAGAGACCTGCCACTCATCACACGAAATGGAACGTTTGCGCAAACCATTCTGTGTCGCCTAACGGTCAGCAGCTGATGGTTGCGTGGTGAGCATTGCTGACTCACTCATCACGGGGCCGCTGGTCCGATTTCCGGCCGGGTCGGGAAATTTCTTCGCCTAGGACTGGGGTGTGTATATGGTGTGGGCGCCGCCATTCACTGTCTTCGACATGGCAGTCTCCGAAGTGGTGTCAAATAATATTGGCACCAGGTGACGGAATATCCCAAATGGCGGTCTCCCAGGCAACAATGCTGTACGCACCTCATTGTTTCTGTAACAACCGTCCAAATACGACTGTACTTTTTTATGGAGGCCATAGGATCATTAGTGAATCTGATTAATCTATTGGTTATATTGATATGTACTATCACGTTTCCTTGGGGCAAAACCAATGTTACTATTATTTCTGTGAAACCTTTGCGTAAAATATACTGGGTTCTATCAAAACTATTAGATCTGTGAATACAATACGTTCAAGGTGTCCACTGTCCCGGTGTTTTACAAATGAATCGAAGTGGCTGCAACTCAGCACATCCTGTCGTTCAGAGCCACGCAGAGCGTACCTCGCCGGAGAGGCCGCTCCAGAGAGGCGTGTCTGGAGGCTCCAGCTGCTGCCACGGCCGTTGGCCGGTGTTCCAGTTTCGATTTCCGGGCCACTCGCCGCGGGCGACGGCGGCAGGAGGCGGCGCTAACGATCGCGCGGCGCCCGGCGTCGCGGCGGTGCGGCTGGCGGCGGCAGGAGGCGCGGGATGTGGCGGGTGGCGGCATGAGGCGGCGGGAGGCGGTGGGAGGCGGCATGAGGCGGCGGTAGGGGGTGGGAGGCGGTGGGAGGCGGCATGAGGCGGCATGAGGCGGCGGGACGCGACGGGAGGCGCGTCTCGCTGCCGACAGGGACGGCTATAGTTGTAGCTGTAGTCGTGACTGTTGCTGTTGTGGTGGCTGTAGCTGTAGCTGCCAAGTGCGGCAGCCGTGCAGCAGAGCGCACAGACCGCAGGACCTGGTGTTTAATGTAGCTCTCCAGCGACGCAACACCGCGTCCATAAGGGCTGTTCGACTGGAATAAACATTCGTATTATATGCTGCATTACCGACCGCTTTCACCTTATAACACACTGTCAGACAGTAGATGCAGTGAGGTGGTAGACTGCATCTTCCTAGGGTTCTTTAAAGCGTTCGACAAAGTGCCACATCGTCAGGTACTAAGAATGAAGTAAAGTGATGCGGAGATTAATTAGTGGATTACTTGACTAACAGAAACGAGTACGTTATACTGGTCGGCGAATGTCCCACAGAAACGAAATTAACGCCGGATGACCCCCAAGGAAGCATACTAGCCCTTACATTCTAATCAAATGACTAATCAGAGAACACATGCAGCATAGCCGACGATGTTACTGCGTACAGAAGAGCATCGTCGTTGGAATGTCGTAAGGAAACGGAGAAAGACTTGCAAAACATTTTCAGTTGATGTGCGATGAATGACAGTTCTCCTTAAATGTGGATAGCTGCGAAACAGTACGTATAACAAAGAGAAACGACCCGAAGGTACCCGATTAAAAGATGAACCATGCACATCGTGAGCACGTAACATCCTACAAGCGTATATCGGCAATGCTAAGAAGTGATATTAAGTGGAATGATCACGTAAAAACAGCAGCAGGTAAAGAAAATAGATAGTATAAATTTGGTAGAACGGCTCTGGAGAAATGCTATGAATCTCTAAAGAAATTCGCATGTATCGTTCTAATACGACTAATTTTAGAGGACGGTTCCTGTGGTGTCACCGCCAGACACCACACTTGCTAGGTGGTAGCCTTTAAATCGGCCGCGGTCCGCTAGTATACGTCGGACCCGCGTGTCGCCACTATCAGTGATTGCAGACCGAGCGCCGCCACACGGCAAGTCTAGAGAGTCTTCCTAGCACTCGCCCCAGTTGTACAGCCGACTTTGCTAGCGATGGTTCACTGACAAATTACGCTCTCATTTGCCGAGACGATAGTTAGCATAGCCTTCAGCTAAGTCATTTGCTACGACCTAGCAAGGCGCCATTATCATTTGCTATTTATCTTGTGATGCATGTACCGTCAGACCGATGTTCACCAATTATGGATTAAAGTTAAGTATTTCAGAAGCTACGTACCTTCTTTTGCTAGTATAATTACTTTACCTGTTTCAGACCTCACGCCAGCCTGCGTGAGCTTAAACGCGTGCCTTTCGGCTTCCTCTCCTAGTGGCTTGGCTGTCTTGCCAAGTCACAACAGTTCCACTGTTCGGCGTCCTAATTAAAGCTACACCAAACCAATGCCGCCAGAATCGAATTCTTTCATTCTCAACTCTCTCTACGTTTTTCTTGTCATCTATTTTTACGTTTTCCTAAATTCAAAATACATTGAAGAACCAAAGAAAGTGGTACACCTGCCTAATATCGTGTAGGGTGCCCGCGACCGCGCACAAGTGCCGCACCACGACTTTTCATCGACTTGAATTATGTCTGAAGTAGTCCTTGAGGGAACTGACACCATGGATCCTGCAGGGCTGTCCATAAATCCGCAAGAGGACGATGGCGTGGAGATCTCTTCTGAACAGCAGGTTGCAAGGCATCCTAGATATGCTCCATAATGTTCATGTATGTGGAGTTTGGTGACCTGCGGGAGTGATTAAAATCAGAAGAGTGTTCCTGGAGCCACCCTGTAGCAATGCTGGACGTGTGGGGTGTCACATTGTCCTGCTGGAACTGCCCAAGTCCGTCGGTATACACAGTGGACGTGAATAGATGCAGGTGCTCAGACAGGATGCTTACGTACGTGTCACCTGTTAGAGTCGTATCTAGACGTATCTTTGGCACCATATCACTCCAACTGCACACGCCTCACACCATTACAGAGCCTCCACTACCTAGAACAGTCCCCTGCTGACATGAAGGGTTCATGGATTCATGAGGTTGTCTCCATACCCGTCCACGTCCATCCACTTGATATAATTGGAAACGAGACACTTCCGACCAGGCAACATGTTTCCAGTCATCAACAGACTAATGTCGGAGTTGACGGGCCCAGGCGAGGTGTAACGATTTGTGTCGTGCAGTCATCAAGGGTACGGCCCGCCACTTAGCAGTGCAGTCTAAAGCACTGATTTCTGGGCGGGAAGACATGCCGGTCCTCGGCACGAATCCGCCAGGCGGATTAGTGTCGAGGTCCGGTGTGCCGGCCAGTCTGTGGATGGTTTTTAAGGCGGTTTTCCATCTGCCTCGGCGAATGTGGGCTGTTTCCCCTTATTCCGCCTCAGTTACACTATGTCGGTGATTGCTGCGCAAACACTTTCTCCACGTACGCGGACACCATAATTACTCTACCACGCAAAAATTTGGGGTTACACTCGGCCGAACCGTACAATAACCCTGGGTGCAGTGTGGGGTGGCGGTGGGGTGAATGGACTCCTGTAGCCTGTCGTGGGCTTGTGTACCACTACGGGCTATGGTGGGGCGGGGACGAAGCCTCTCCGTCGTTTCTAGATCCCCAGTTCCATCCAATACAATACAGTGCCATTAACGGTACACGAGTGGGCCTTCGGTTCCGAAATCCCACATTGATGACGTTTCGTTGAATAGTTTGCATGCTGACACTTGTTGATAGCCTGCATTGAAACCTGCAGCAATTTGCTGAAGGGTTGCACTTGTGTCACGTTGAACGATTCTCTTCAGACGTCGTTGGTCCCGCTCTTTCAGGATCTTTTTCTGGCGCAGCGATGTCGGAGATTTTATGTTTTACCGGTTTCCTGATATTCACAGTACACTCGTGAAATAATCGTACGGCAAATTCCCCACTTCATCGTTACCTCAGAGATGCTGTGTTCCACCACTCGTATGCCGACTATAACGCCACGTTGAAACTAACTTAAATATTGATAACCTGCTGTTGTAGCAGCAGTAACCGATCTAACTACTCCGCCAGACTCCTGTAGTCTTATATAGGTCTTGCCGACCGCAGCGCCGTATTCTTCCTGTTTCATATCTATGGTATTTAGTATAATATTTTATTCCAGACCACAACTGTAAATTTCACATTGAGATGTAACAGGTTTTAATGCTAAAATAGGTAAAATAACCAATGTAAAACAAGCAGAACAGCAACAAACAAACTGGTCCGCCTTACCCGGCAAGGGACGGGCAACATCTTAACTTTCCGGTGCCCACGATGGCCAAAATACTTGCTAACGTTAGGTTTCGTGTATTACAACGACACAAGTTGTGGTGAAAAAGACGCCATAGCGCCAAAGGCCGATGGTCAGTCACCTGGTCTAATGAGAAAAAGTCCTCACCTGGTAGACATGAGACAAGGCATCGAACGAACCCCGTATACGCTCCTAGGATCGTAACAGATCGGTACACCCAACACCGGAGTTGACAGAAATATTCGGATAACTTAAGTTGAAACCAGTGGAGGGAAGACGACAGACTTGAGGCGATACCCTGCTGCATAAAGTTAAACAACCTTTATATTAAGGTGACTGCACAAGAATATGCATAAAGGAGATTAGGGAGCGTGCATAAGTATTTAGACAGTAATTTTTCCTTATCTCAACGCGCTAATTGGATAGGACAGAAAATGTTTAATATTTGTAGGATGCACCATCCGCCATTCACAGTACAGTTGGTGCGGAGTATTTATGTAGGTGTAAATCTAACTTTAAAGGGACATTATTCGAGAAGTCTTAAACTAAGTGCATATCAAACGAAAAATCATAATCTGTCTGAGCACAGGTCAGCGCTACCAGCACAGTATATGTGCACTTACTTGAGCGACAACAGTGAATTACTGGTGAACGCGGGGAAGTGAAAAATCAGTGAAACTGCACGTGTAGACTTGTTTCAGTGGTCGTTTGACCCCTGCACGCTCAGTTTGTGACCATGACACGTAAGTAGGAGGGCAAGGAGAGGATGGGCGGAGAATGTGCTAACATCAGCATCGGCGCCTTCTTATCTCAGGACTCATATTACAACTGAGACGATTGCGATTGCCATATTTCGCTGACAGCAGCATCAGCGCTTCCCGATCTCCAAGGTCATTCCAGGTATTAAATAGATACGAAGTGAGGGTTGCCTTGACTTCTACTACATAATTCCAACTACTTCTCAAGGTCATACAACTACCCATCTCAAATACGCTCAGTTTATCGTAAATATGACTATTTTTTATTTTATTTTTTCGCAGGGAGTGAGATAATCTGAAACCAATATTCTTGTAGAAAATCATTATTTTCTACATACACATCTACACACAGAAAACAAGTTTTCTTTATTTTTGTATGGTGTGCATTTAATAGCACCCATCTCAGTTTTTATCTTATAATTTATATCTACATTGGACTCTTACAATTCCTTCTCCAGACAGTAATATGACACTTACAAAGAAGGTACGTTCTCAAATTCCAATACATATCTTATTTTTTACGTGTAAACTCTCTCTTTTATGGAGTCAGCAACTGGCTTTGTTTTTGCCATCACCGAATATTTTAGACGAAAACATTACGTGGCTTTGGTCTTGCCTCTTATTTCTTGCATATCACTTCATATTTTTGTCGTTGTGCGCTACCAGCTCTTCTGCTACTAATTCTTGTGGATTCTCCGTACAGAACTGTATGTTTACAGCTTTTGCAAACGAGTGGTCATAAAATGTTGATTTTTCGTTGGTTTTAAATTCTGCAAATTATTGTTCTGTTGCTAGGTGCACAACATCCAGTCGAGTACACTTAAATACTATATAACCATCCTTTATAAGCGGATCAGATGGGAATGGAACTTTGCAAACACGTTTCTTAGTGTGTTCTTTAATATTCTAAATGTGCTCCAATCCATCATTTTCGGCCTCGACTCCATCATATGGCCACTTACCAGTGCTGTTAACAGTATATGCACTTATTTTATATTCCACATCGGTAGCCAAATTTCGCCACGCACTGTTTTTAACTCAATATTTAAGACTCTTCTGCACATTTGAAACACCTTCTCCTTTTTCTTCTTTCAGTTTATATTCTTCCTTTACGGCAGTTGTCTTCGCCATACACTCCAGTCCTCGTTTATTGTGTTTAAACTCTTCTATTTCCAGATTTTTTTTTTTCATACACGCAACACAGTAACTGTACTTAAAGGCGTGATTTCTTTAACGGAGAATGGCTTCAGTCGGTGTGAGACATTTACTTCGCGTCGCTAGCTGTAATGGTAAATGCTGATAAAGAGGTCCGGACAATCACAGAGGGTGGGATTATTGATAGTTGGGAGCTCCAACGTTAGGCGCGTTATGGGGCCCCTTAGGGACTTGGCTGACAAGAAGGGAAAGAAAACCAATGTGCATTCCGTGTGCATACCGGGTGGAGTCATTCTCGATGTGGAAAGGGTCCTCCCGGATGCCATGAGGAGCACAGGGTGCAGCCAGCTGCAGGTGGTGGCTCACGTCGGTACCAATGATGTGTGTAGCTTTGGATAAAAAAAATGCTCACTGGTTTCGAGCGGCTAGCAGAAGTTGTAAAGGCTGTCAGTCTTGCTTGGAAGATGAAAGCAGAGCTGACCATTTGCAGCATAGTCGACAGGACCGATTGCGGACCTTTGGTACAGAGCCGAGTGGACGTTTTGAATCAGAGGTTCTGACGGTTCTGCGACCGTGTAGGCTGCAGATTCCTCGACATGCGCCAAAGGGTGGTTGGGTTTCGGGTTCCGCTGAATAGGTCAGGCGTCCACTACACGCAGGAGGCGGCTACACGGGTAGCAGGGGCTGTGTGGCGTGGACTGGGCGGTTTTTTAGGTTAGAGGGAAAACACAAGATGGGATTCAGTCACAAAGGGTGCAGGCTGAACAAAGGAAGAACATAGATACAGGAACCATTGGTATAACAGTTCTAAATTGTCGTAGATGTGTTGGGAAAGTACCAGAGCTCCAAGCGCTAATAGAAAGCACTGATGCTCAAATCGTTCTAGGCACTGAAAGCTGGATAAAGCCAGATATAAGCTCAGCCGAAATTTTTGCGACGAACCTAACGGTGTTCCGAAAAGATAGGCAAAACACGGTTGGCGGTGGCGTGTTTGTTGCTGTTAGAAGTAGTTTAACTTGTCGCGAAATTGAAGTAGATACTTCCTGTGAGTTAGTACGGGCAGAGGTCATTGTTGACAACCGGAATAAAATAATAATTGGATCCTTTTACTGACCTCCCAGTTCAGATGATACAGTTGCTGAAAGGTTCAAAGAAAACTTGAGTTTGATTTCAAACACATACCCGACTCATACGATAATAGTTGGTGGTGACTTTAATTTACCCTCGATATGTTGGCGAAAATACGAGTTTAATTCCGGAGGTACGCATAAAATATCATCCGCAATTGTGCTAAACGCATTCTCCGAAAATTATTTCGAGCAGTTAGTTCATGAGATTACACGAATAGTAAATGGTTGCGAAAACACACTTGACCTCTTAGCAACAAATAATCCTCAGTTAATAACCAGCATCAAAGCCGATATAGGGATTAGTGAACACAGGGTTGTTGTAGCGAGACTGAATATTGTAATCCCCAAATCCTCGAAAAATAAGCGAAAAATATACATATTCAAAAAGGCAGATAAAAATACACTTGATGCCTTCCTGACAGACAATCTCCACTCATTCCAAATTAATAATATAAGTGTAGACCAGATGTGGCTTAAATTCAAAGAAATAGTATCGGCAGCAATTGAGAGATTTATACCAAATAAACTAACAAACGACGGAGCTGATCCTCCTTGGTACACAAAACGGGTTAGAACGCTGTTGCAGAAACAACGAAACAAACATGTCAAATTTAAACAGACGCAAAATCCACGAGATTGGCGATCCTTTACAGAAGCTCGAAACTTAGCGCGGAGTTCAATGCGAGACGCCTATAAAAGTTTCCACAACGAAAGTTTGTCTCGAAACCTGGCAGAAAATCCAAAGAGATTCTTGTCGTATGTGAAGTATGTTAGCGGCAAGAAACAATCAATGCCTTCCCTCCGCAATAGCAAAGGAGACACTAGGGAATACAGTGCTGCCAAAGTAAACTTACTAAACATAGCCTTCCGAAATGCCTTCACAAAAGAAGACGAAGTTAATATTCCAGAATTCGAATCGAGAACAGCTGCCAACATGAGTAACGTAGAAGTAAATATCCTCGGAGTAGTGAAGCAGCTTAAATCACTTAATAAAAGCAAGTCTTCTGGTCCAGACTGTATACCAATTAGGTTCCTTTCAGAGTATGATGATGCATTTGCTCCATACTTAATAATCATACACAACCGTTCGCTCGACGAAAGATCCGTACCTAAAGACTGGAAAGTTCCACAGGCCACATCAATATTCAAGAAAGGTAGTAGGAGTAATCCACTAAATTACAGGCCCATATCGTTAACGTCGATACGCAGCAGGATTTTAGAACATATATTGTGTTTGAACATTATGAATTACCTTAAAGGAAACGGTCTATTGACACACAGTCAACATGGGTTTAGAAAACATCGTTCCTGTGAAACACAACTAACTATTTATTCACACGAAGTGTTGAGTGCTATTGACAAGGAATTTAAGATCGATTCCGTATTCCTGGATTTCCGGAAGGTTTTTGACACTGTACCTCACGAGCGGCTTGTAGTGAAATTTCGTGCATATGGAACATCGTCACAGCTATGTGACTGGATTTGCGATTTCCTGTCAGAGAGGTCACAGTTCGTAGTAACTGACGGAAAGTCATCGAGTAAAACAGAAGTGATTTCAGGCGTTCCCCAAGGTCCTGTGCTGTTCCTTATATATATAAACGGTTTGGGAGACAATCTGAGCAGCCGTATTCGGTTGTTTGCAGATGACGCTGTCGTTTATCGACTAATAAAGTCATCAGAAGATCAAAACAAACTGCAAAACGATTTAGAAAAGATATCTGAATGGTGCGGATAGTGGCAGTTGACCCTAAAGAACGAAAAATATGAGGTCATCCACATGAGTACTAAAAGGAACTCGTTAAACTTCGGTTACACATTAAATCAGTCTAATCTAAAAGCCGTAAATTCAACTAAATACCTAGCTATTACAATTACGAACAACTTAAATTGGAAAGAACACATAGAAAATGTTGTGACTTGGCAAGACAGCCAAGCCACTACGAGGTGAAGCCGAAAGGCACGCGTTTAAGCTCAAGCAGGCTGGCGTGAGCTCTGAAACAGGACACGGAAATGAACTAGCAAAAACAGGACGTAGCTGTGGAATACTTAACTTTAATCCATAATTGGTGAACATCGGTCTGACGGTACATGCATCACAACATAAATGTTGTTGTTGTGGTCTTCAGTCCTGAGACTGGTTTGATGCAGCTCTCCATGCTACTCTATCCTGTGCAAGCTTCTTCATCTCCCAGTACCTACTGCAACCTACATCCTTCTGAATCTGCTTAGTGTATGCATCTCTTGGTCTCCCCCTACGATTTTTACCCTCCACGCTGCCCTCCAATACTAAATTGGTGATCCCTTGATGCCTCAGAACATGTCCTACCAACCGATCCCTTCTTCTGGTCAAGTTGTGCCACAAACTCCTCTTCTCCCCAATCCTATTCAGTACCTCCTCATTAGTTATGTGATCTACCCATCTAATCTTCAGCATTCTTCTGTAGCACCACATTTCGAAAGCTTCTATTCTCTTCTTGTCCAAACTATTTATCGTCCATGTTTCACTTCCATACATGGCTACACTCCATACAAATACTTTCAGAAACGACTTCCTGACACTTAAATCTATACTCGATGTTAACAAATTTCTCTTCTTCAGAAACGATTTCCTTGCCATTGCCAGTCTACATTTTATATCCTCTCTACTTCGACCATCATCAGTTATTTTGCTCCCCAAATAGCAAAACTCCTTTACTACTTTAAGTGTCTCATTTCCTAATCTAATACCTTCAACATCACCCGACTTAATTCGACTACATTCCATTATCCTCGTTTTGCTTTTGTTGATGTTCATCTTATACCCTCCTTTCAAGACACTGTCCATTCCGTTCAACTGCTCTTCCAAGTCCTTTGCTGTCTCTGACAGAATTACAATGTCATCGGCGAACCTCAAAGTTTTTATTTCTTCTCCATGGATTTTAATACCTACTCCGAATTTTTCTTTAGTTTCCTTTACTGCTTGCTCAATATACAGATTAAATAACATCGGGGAGAGGCTACAACCCTGTCTTACTCCCTTCCCAACCACTGCTTCCCTTTCATGCCCCTCGACTCTTATAACTGCCATCTGGTTTCTGTACAAATTGTAAATAGCCTTTCGCTCCCTGTATTTTACCCCTGCCACCTTTAGAATTTGAAAGAGAGTATTCCAGTCAACATTGTCAAAAGCTTTCTCTAAGTCTACAAGTGCAAGAAATGTAGGTTTGCCTTTCCTTAATCTTTCTTCTAAGATAAGTCGTAAGGTCAGTATTGCCTCACGTGTTCCAGTATTTCTACGGAATCCAAACTGATCTTCCCCGAGGTCGGCTTCTACTAGTTTTTCCATTCGTCTGTAAAGAATTCGTGTTAGTATTTTGCAGCTGTGGCTTATTAAACTGATTGTCCGGTAATTCTCACATCTGTCAACACCTGCTTTCTTTGGAATTGGAATTATTATATTCTTCTTGAAGTCTGAGGGTATTTCGCCTGTTTCATACATCTTGCTTACCAGATGGTAGAGTTTCGTCAGGGCTGGCTCTCCCAAAGCCGTCAGTAGTTCCAATGGAATGTTGTCTACTCCGGGGGCCTTGTTTCGACTCAGGTCTTTCAGTGCTCTGTCAAATTCTTCACGCAGTATCGTATCTCCCATTTCATCTTCATCTACATCCTCTTCCATTTCCATAATATTGTCCTCAAGTACATCGCCCTTGTATAGACCCTCTATATACTCCTTCCACCTTTCTGCTTTCCCTTCTTTGCTTAGAACTGGGTTTCCATCTGAGCTCTTGATGTTCATACAAGTGGTTCTCTTATCTCCAAAGGTCTCTTTAATTTTCCTGTAGGCAGTATCTATCTTACCCCTAGTGAGATAAGACTCTACATCCTGACATTTGTCCTCTAGCCATCCCTGCTTAGCCATTTTGCACTTCCTGTCGATCTCATTTTTGAGACGTTTGTATTCCTTTTTGCCTGCTTCATTTACTGCATTTTTATATTTTCTCCTTTCATCAATTAAATTCAATATTTCTTCTGTTACCCAAGGGTTTCTACTAGCCCTCGTCTTTTTACCTAATTGATCCTCTGCTGCCTTCACTACTTCATCCCTCAGAGCTACCCATTCTTCTTCTACTGTATTTCTTTCCCCCATTCCCGTCAATTGTTCCCTTATGCTCTCCCTGAAACTCTGTACAACCTCTGGTTCTTTCAGTTTATCCAGGTCCCATCTCCTTAAATTCCCACCTTTTTGCAGTTTCTTCAGTTTCAATCTGCAGTTCATAACCAATAGATTGTGGTCAGAATCCACATCTGCCCCTGGAAATGTCTTACAATTTAAAACCTGGTTCCTAAATCTCTGTCTTACCATTATATAATCTATCTGATACCTTTTAGTATCTCCAGGGTTCTTCCATGTATACAACCTTCTTTCATGATTCTTAAACCAAGTATTAGCTATGATTAAGTTGTGCTCTGTGCAAAATTCTACCAGGCGGCTTCCTCTTTCATTTCTTAGCCCCAATCCATATTCACCTACTACGTTTCCTTCTCTCCCTTTCCCTACACTCGAATTCCAGTCACCCATGACTATTAAATTTTCGTCTCCCTTCACTATCTGAATAATTTCTTTTATTTCATCATACATTTCTTCAATTTCTTCGTCATCTGCAGAGCTAGTTGGCATATAAACTTGTACTACTGTAGTAGGTGTGGGCTTCGTATCTATCTTGACCACAATAATGCGTTCACTATGCTGTTTGTAGTAGCTTACCCGCATTCCTATTTTCTATTCATTATTAAACCTACTCCTGCATTACCCCTATTTGACTTTGTGTTTATAACCCTGTAGTGACCTGACCAGAAGTCTTGTTCCTCCTGCCACCGAACTTCACTAATTCCCACTATATTTAACTGTAACCTATCCATTTCTCTTTTCAAATTTTCTAACCTACCTGCCCGATTAAGGGACCTGACATTCCACGCTCCGATCCGTAGAACGCCAGTTTTCTTTCTCCTGATAACGACATCCTCTTGAGTAGTCCCCGCCCGGAGATCCGAATGGGGGACTATTTTACCTCCGGAATATTTTACCCAAGAGGACGCCATCATCATTTAATCATACAGTAAAGCTGCATGCCCTCGGGAAAAATTACGGCCGTAGTTTCCCCTTGCTTTCAGCCGTTCGCAGTACCAGCACAGCAAGGCCGTTTTGGTTATTGTTACAAGGCCAGATCAGTCAATCATCCAGACTGTTGCCCTTGCAACTACTGAAAAGGCTGCTGCCCCTCTTCAGGAACCACACGTTTGTCTGGCCTCTCAACAGATACCCCTCCGTTGTGGTTGTACCTACGGTACGGCTATCTGTATCGCTGAGGCACGCAAGCCTCCCCACCAACGGCAAGGTCCATGGTTCATGGGGATAAATAGCAAATGATAATGGCGCCTTGCTAGGTCGTAGCAAATGACGTAGCTGAAGGCTATGCTAACTATCGTCTCGGCAAATGAGAGCGTAATTTGTCAGTGAACCATCGCTAGCAAAGTCGGCTGTACAACTGGGGCGAGTGCTAGGAAGACTCTCTAGACCTGCCGTGTGGCGGCGCTCGGTCTGCAATCACTGATAGTGGCGACACGCGGGTCCGACGTATACTAACGGACCGCGGCCGATTTAAAGGCTACCACCTAGCAAGTGTGGTGTCTGGCGGTGACACCACAGAAAATGTTGTGGGGAAGGCTAGCCAAAGGCTGCGTTTTATTGGCAGGACACTTAGAAAATGTAACAGACCTACTAAGCAGACCGCCTACACTACGCTTGTCCGTCCTCTTTTAGAATACTACTGCGTGGTGTGCGATACTTACCAGGTAGCACTGACAGAGTACATCGAAAAAATTCAAAGAGGGAGAGAGCGTCACAGAATTGATACGGAATTTGGGCTGGAAATCATTAGAAGTAAGGCGTTTTTCGTTGCGATGGAATCTTCTCACGAAATTCGAATCACCTACTTTCTCCTCCGAATGCGAAAATATTTTGTTGACAACGATCTACATAGGACGGAACGATCACCACGATAAAATAAGGGAAATCAGAGCTCGGACGGAAAGATATAGGTGTTCATTCTTTCCGCGCGCTATACGAGATCGGAATAATAGAGAATTGTGAAGGTGGTTCGATGAACCCTCTGCCAGGCACTTAAATGTGATTTGCAGCGTATACATGTAGATGTACAGTCTGTGTCAACTTTTGCCACGTACAATGGATGCAATGAGTACTGTCGGTTCCAGCACCAAACCGTTTGCGTTATTACGTTTCGCGCCGTAGGCTTGTCGACAGGCCGCGCGCTGTACGTGTTCCACATGCCACCTTTGTCTCCAGCAGAGGGCGAGCCGTTTTTGGTAAACAGGTGACAGTCAGTGAGTGAAATGCGTCGCACGGCGGCAGGCAGAGGACCAGGAAGGGCTCCTCAGACGCGGCGTGTTGTGGTTTGAGCCATGCGATTTCTCTTTCGGACGACTGGACTTCGGTATTCCGGCTGGGGCCGCTTGTCCGAGAGTATGTTTCCATCCTGTCACCTCAGGAGGACACGAGGCGGCTGAGGTTTTTCCCACTGCGGAAGTTCGAGGCTGCAGCGCCTCAGTTAAGGTTTTGGTTTGGTTTGTGGGATTAAAGGGACCAGACTGCGACGGTCATCGGTCCCTCAGTTACGGTGGAAGCGTGTCGTCGTAGGACTATGCTGAGGTACCTTCTTCTTTTGAGTGAGTTTGGGTACAGGATGAGGTTCGCAAAGTGCTCCCCTCTATTGTCTTCCACAGCCCGTCTCCGTCTCCTTATGCACCTTACCCGCCTTCGCGGCTATTAGAACTCTAAGAATCCAGGCTCAATCTTCCTGTTTGCCCCGGTCGTGGGTACGTTGAGTGCGAGTTCAAGAGGCATTGCACGTATTTTTACCAACTGATTATTGTACCACCAGTAAATTTCCGATTTTGTGTAACGAAGACATACTACTTTTTTATTTTGCCTTCTTATATATGATAGCTTTGTGAACTTTGGTTTAAGTTACCTCATATATTACTGCTAATGGCTTTGATGCTTGCTATTTAACTTGTTAATTCTGGGAGAAAAGGATTCGTGTCAGTTGCTTGAGGTTTAAGGTACTGTTTGCTAAGGTAATCGAAGTTCATTTGCCACCTATGTGGAGCCATTCACATCTTGTTGATATTCCGTCCTGCGTGGCTGCCTCTTGCTACCGTTACGCCATCTGGCATTCTTTTGAAACTGAACTGCGGCTGATGGGTGAATGTTCTTGTATCCTTGCTGAGATTTTGGTGTGTGTTCAGTAATAAGGCTAAATTGTTTTTTCCTATTAATACTGGAGGGCTTGGTTTCTACCCCTTTATTGGTATGTGGATGTGCTCTTAGCCATAATGCGTTCAGTTTCATGATTGGGGGGGGGGGGGGGGTTAAAGATCATTTACGATTTAATTATTCATTGAACTTAAAAATATACTTATTTTTCAAACAAAAATTTTGCTTGACGCAACATTGTTCCAGTCTTGACTTTAGGGCAAATGTAATACATAGCACGCAGTCCCAAAGAGAGCGCAGACTGCGTTCCTGACCGTTCACTAAACTGATCAGCTCGCTACTGACGTCTTTGTGTTCAGGAGGTATCAGAAACATCTCGTAGAAGTTGTATGAATAAATCCCATTTTTCCGAAGTGAAACATTTAAGTATCACTTTTCAGCTTTCTTGATGTAATTCTGGTACTCCGTTGCATAACTTATACACAGAATACGCGAGCAATAGCATTTAATTCTTGATTGCATTTTGAAAGCCTGGATTTCAATCTACCATACTCCATCCACATGTTTTGCAAATGCAACATGTGCTCCCATCGCTTGGAATCACTTATCTATGTACGAAAGAACGTGCATATAACGCCCCAAAAAATGCGTGCGTTCTCCTTAGGGTTGGCTAGTTGACTGACTGGGGGAGGGGGCCAAATAGTGAGGTCATCGGTCCCATCGGGTTATAGGGAAGGATGGAGAAGAAAGTCGGCCGTGCCCTTTCGAAAGAACAATTCCGGCAATTGCCTGAGGAGATTTTGGGGAATAACGGAAAACTCAAACCAGGATGGCTGGACGCGGATTTGAACCGTCGTCCTCCCGAATGCGAGTCCATTGTGCTGACTACTGCGCCACCTCGCTCCGTCTCTTTAGGGCACAATCGCAGATTTGTACTACCTGAGTGCGCTATGGAGTCCGAAGGATAGCTTTTGTTTCTAAATGGTTCAAATGGCTCTGAGCACTATGGGACTTAACATCTATGGTCATCAGTCCCCTAGAACTTAGAACTACTTAAACATAACTAACCTAAGGACATCACACAACACCCAGCCATCACGAGGCAGAGAAAATCCCTTACCCCGCCGGGAATCGAACCCGGGAACCCGGGCGTGGGAAGCGAGAACGCTACCGCACGACCACGAGCTGCGGGCAGCTTTTGTTTCTGAATGACGTCAGATTAAGTACTAAGCTCGGACAGGAAGCTCATCTAAAGGAAGGGCTCTTCAATAATGCCAGACAGTGAATTGAAAATAGAGAAAACAAGCAAAGGTTGCTGCTCCTCTTGCTACGAAGGAGTCTGCTTTAAGGAGCAGACTGAAAGCTTTGAGTGGAGAACATAGATTTTTGGCGTTTCCAGAGGTCTGGATCCAGTGCGTTAAGTATGGGAGATGGTGGCACGAACAGTGCTCTTCATATTGCGTTCATTTGTGAAATTTGCTAAATGCTTATTCTTTGGACATGTTTCGCGTACTCTTAAGCGCAGGTGAACGAGAGTACGCATTTCTCCTTTTTTTGTATTTTTGAAAAGTTCGATAAAAGTATTACCTCTGCTACTGTAGTTTTATGAACATGTAGTTTTTGTGTTAATAAATATAAACCTGAAATGTTTTGTTCTCCGATTGTTAATAACCAGATAGACTGCTGGAAAATGAAAAAATAACACCACGTATTAGTCAACCCAGCAGACGGAAATTTTATCGACACAGTCTTGGGGATACATACAAACACGACCACAATGACGGAGCCATACCCACGTCAGTAAGGTCAACAGAGCGCGCGCCGTGTCGGCGCTAGTACTGTGTATACCCTCCTTTTGCAGCAAAGCAGGCTGCAGTTCTCCCATGAAGACGATCGTAGTGGTGCTGAATGTAGTCTTGAGGAATGGCCTGCCATGCCGTGTCCACCTCATGCCTCAGCCGGGTCAAGTTACGTGCAGACCGAGCAAGATGACGTTTCATCCGGTCCCAAACATGCTCAATGGGGGACAGATCTGGGGATCGTGCTGGCCAGTGTAGTTGGCGTACACCTTGAAGAGCACTTTGGGTGGCACGAGAGACATGTGGACGTGCATTGTCCTGTTGGAAAAGCATGTCGCCTTGTTGGTGCATGAACGGTAGCAAGACCGGTTGAATAATGTACTGTTTCAATATACTGTTCACTGTTCAATGTTCCCTCTACTATCATCAGTGCAGAACGGCTAGTGCAGGATGTGGCTTCCCACACCATGATTCCGGGTGTTGGTCCTGTGTGCCTCTGTCGTACACACTCCAGATTTTGGCGCTCCTCTGCACGATGCCACACACGTGTTCGACCTTCATTGGCACCTAGGCAGAAACGACTCTCATCACTGAAGACGACACGTCTCCATTCGTCCTTCCATACACGCCTATCGTGACACTACTGGAGGTGGGCTGAGCGATGTTGGGTCGTGACCGGAAGACGCCCTAACGGCACGCGGGATCGTAGCCCTGCCTCACGGAGACGGTTGCGAATGGTTCTCGATTATACCCCTGGAGCAACAGTGTCACTAATTTGTTGTGAAGTGACGGTGCGGTCCTGTACGGCAGATGCCGGTCTTGGCGTGCATCTGTGCGTCCCCGCTGTCCGGACCAGGTCGACGGGCACGTGCATCTTCTGCTGACCACTGGCGACAACATCGATGCTCTGTGGAGACATCTCGCCCCACGTTTTGCGCAGTTCTGCGGTATGTCCATCCGGCCTTCCGCAGGCCCACTATACGCCCTCGCTCCAACTCCGACAGTTGCACAAACGGTTCACGCACACGCTGTCGCGGCATGCTGAGAATGTTGAACACGAACAAGGAGCTCCGTATAGCACGGCAAACTGGCTGCCGCCACTGGCTCTGGCGGTGAACAACCGCTGAGCAGCTTGCAACATTCCACGGCTCATAACGCAGTTCCTGGTGTGTCCGCAGTATGGCGCGTTTGATCATCGCATGCACTGCCCTCTCGTAGTGTCCCGTGCAAGAATAACAGGTCTTATTCCCTTGCGTCAGTGTGTGTGTGTGTGTGTGTGTGTGTCCTTTTGGGGAACTGAATATAAATTTTGAGGTCATTGTTTCAGTAAGTTTTCATTTGTCTGGTGACTGGTGTTGCGGAACTTTCTGTGATACCAACCAAATTGTAAATCAGTAAACTGCTTTGCCAAAATGGTTCAAATGGCTCTAAGCACTATGGGACTTAACATCAGAGGCCATCAGTCCCCTAGACTTACAACTACTTAAACCTAACTAACCTAAGGACATCACACACATCTATGGCCGAGGCAGGATTCGAACCTGCGACTGTAGCAGGCGCGCGGTTCCCGACTGAAGCGCCTAGAACCGCTCGGGTACCGGCCCTATGTTTTTAACAGCATAATTTTGATCGGTGTGACTGTGTATGAAAGCCTTACTTGAAGACAAGTAAATACTGCTGCACACGTTGGGAAAGTTCATATTTATGAAATTCTCTCAGACCTGTTGTAGTTGTTCTTAAAGTGTTCTTTTTAAGTAAGTGTTGAAAGCTTGAAAGTAGATTTTTCTTAATTGGTTTGATTGATTCTTTAAGCACTCAATGTCAAATAAATATGTTCAACTCGTACTTGGGCCTAGTCCTGCCCCTCCTAGACAAATTCACCAGGTAGCCGTGTACCACGCGTGAGGAAACAAGAGTCAGACGCCAGCTGGTGTGCAGTGGTCCCTCTGACGCAGTCACGGGCCCCTGCACACCGCCGCGCCGCCCCCACTGTGTGGGACGCCGCGCGTGCAGCTCGTGATGCGTTTGTGACGTCACATAGTAACCGGAAGCACCGAGCCGGAAGGAAGCCGCGCTTCCGCTGACTGCGTGTGGGCGGACTCCGGAACAGAGCAGGACGTGGCGGGACACGGCCGCTCACTGGAGTTTTCCGACCGTTTGCAGC
Source organism: Schistocerca nitens (assembly GCF_023898315.1). Taxonomy (NCBI): domain Eukaryota; kingdom Metazoa; phylum Arthropoda; class Insecta; order Orthoptera; family Acrididae; genus Schistocerca; species Schistocerca nitens. Next base: position 888,501,052 of record NC_064617.1, read on the forward strand.
TCTGGAAACAGGAAAAAGAAACGAGTGACCAAAGCAAGCAGTGGACAGAGGCATACGCATCCGGCGTCACTGACTAGGATACATGATGTGCTGTCAGCTTCCTATCAACCATCCGGTACAGTGAAATAATTACGGCTGGTCCCGGCGGAGGTTCGAGTCCTCCCTCGGGCATGGGTGTGTGTGTTTGTCCTTAGGATAATTTAGGTTAAATAGTCTGTAAGCTTAGGGACTGATGACCTTAGCAGTTGAGTCCCATGAGATTTCACACACTTTTTTTTTTTTGAACATTTTGAAATAATTACAGAAGGAATTTCACTCTGCAACTGGGAGTGAGCTGATGTGAAACTTCTGTCAGATGAAAATTGCGTGCCCACCGGGACTCGAACCCAAGTACCTTTGCCTCAGCCGCGCGCGTGCTCTATCGACTGCATCGCCCGCACGGTAGCTCAGCGTGTTCGGTCAGAGAGTCGGTTGGCCTCTGTAATAAAAAAAACTGAGTGTAAGGATCAACCACCGAACTTGAACAGGATGTCTTGCGACGTCCGCAACGACCAAACACAACGATCAATTACGAAAAAAAAAAATTACCTGCACTGTGTATGCATGACTCGCGGCCTGCAGTCACAGCTTTCACATCAGCGCAGACTCCGCTACAGCGTGAAAATTCATTCAAGAATCAATCCCCTTAGGCTGCGGCTAATCATTTCTGCGAAATATCCTTGCTTCCATGAGCGCTAATTCAGCAACGTGCGCAAGTGAGTTTCCGTGGTGTTTCAAAGGTGCGAGATGAGGTACTGCCGGAAGAAAAGCTGTAGGGGTGGGTCCTGAGCGAGGCTGGTGGATAGCTCAGCCGGTGTACGTGCCCGGCTATCAGAAATTTTCAGTGAAATAACCATCCGAAGTTCATTGTCACTAAAAGTTATAGTAGCCGTAGGCAACTTTCCCAGCCAAGTGCTTGTATGTTAGGATATGTTATAGAGACATAGCCCTTGACAACAGAGAGACAGGATTTGGTAACCTAATACGGAAAGAAATGTTTGAGATGCTGAAGAAACGAGGAACTGATGATCACAGACAACGGCAACTGACGAGAGAGCTTTATTAAAAAGGAGACTGCCGTTACAGGTGGGGGCTCAGTAAAAGAGGAAGCACAGGTTCAAAAAAAAATGGTTCAAATGGCTCTGAGCACTATGGGACTCAACTGCCGAGGTCATTAGTCCCCTAGAACTTAGAATTAGTTAAACCTAACTAACCTAAGGACATCACAAACATCCATGCCCGAGGCAGGATTCGAACCTGCGACCGTAGCGGTCTTGCGGTTCCAGACTGCAGCGCCTTTAACCGCACGGCCACTTCGGCCGGCGCACAGGTTCCAAAAGAAGTTCGGCGAGGATGTGCATTCTCACCGATAATTTTTGATCAGTATGCAGAAGAGACCCTCAAAACGTCTAAGAGCATCTAGATCTAGTACATCTACATCCACTGTGTAGCGTACGTCTCTTTACAGCAATTCTTACAGCTTATCCCCGTTCTACTCACGTACGGAGCTCAGGAACGGTGACAGCAGAGACGCGCCCGTGCGCGCTGTGACCAAGTCTCCTCGCCTTGTCTTCCCCCGACTCTAAGGCGTCACCTGTGTAGCAGCACATTTCAAAATAACAGATATGCTGAGATATAATGTAGGCATAGATGGTTTAGTTAAAAGTGTAGACCTTAAAGTCATATGTAGTGAAATGAACAAAGTAATGTTAAATTAAAATAAACAAATCTAAAACGAAAGAGTTGGTTCTTGACAAAGAAGGGTAAACTAAGGCCAGCTTACCTAGGAAGCAACGTCGTTAGGGATTGGAGAAGCACGGAAGAACTAAGAAGTAGGACTGCTGGAGCAAAAAGTGTCTCTGATAAAAGTCTAACATATTGTCAAAATAGTAACAACCTACATATGAGGAAGACGTTTCTCCAAGCGTATGTTTGCAGTGTGACACTGTGTGGGTGTGAGACCAGGACTATGAGGACTGAGCGAAGGAAAAATATTTATTACTTTGAGACGTGGAGCTACAGATGGATCCTGAAAATCAAGTAAACTGATAAGATGACGAATGAGAAAGTCGTAAATAGCGTGGCAGAGAAGAGGATTTTATGGAATACTGTGGTACAAAGATGATTTGGTACTGTTAAACAGTAATAAAACAGTTTGTAAATGGAATAATAGAAAAATGAGAAGACCAAAGTACACAGATCAAATTATAACTTTTTCGTTTATGAATAGGAATTATTCATCATTATTTTCGTATGGAAAAAGAATATTTGCAGTTTCTGTCCCGATAAACGGTTCTCGTTTACGGGCAGCTTTCCGTTAGACGTATACAGATGCGCCGAAACATCACGCGACTTGCTTGGTAGCATGATGGTCCATCGGTGGAGCAGTTCCACGGATTCGGCAACCCTGCTAATTGTGTTCATTGTGAGTGTGGTAAAAGATGCATAGCACGAACAGTATGCACAGGGCGAGTACCTTGCATTCAACAACAGCGATACAACCACCTTATACATCCCAATGCAATGGCTGAACATCGTATTTCCTATGGCCACTTCACGGATTACGGGAAAGTTAAGATGCTGGCCACAGCCTTATCCTACTAGGATTCAGTGATCAGGGAACCTGCGGAGACAGAATTAACAGGCTCCGTGCACACACGTGGGTAGGGTTTCCAGCACGACAAATCGAGGCATATTCGACGTCTGCCCTCTCAAGGAAAAGTCGTCACTGCATGTCGCTCTAAAATGTGCCATCCCTAATAATTAGTCACGTACTCCAGAAACAGTGTGTAACTCTGTGCTAGCTCTGTTTTAGTCTTAGCTCCGTAAGGTTTTTGCCAAGACTGACGCTCTTGTTACCAACAGCATAACCTCGTTGAACCGTGATTTATTTTCAAAGAATATTCTTAAGAATTTATTTTATTTACTAGCGATTCATCAAGAAAATTAACACATTTAATCACACTATGTAAGCATGGAAGGAGTTGCCAGGGAGTAACTGATGAAATCATAACCAAATTCTTTTTAACAAATGGGAATTTTATTCACTTTAATAGTGCCTAATGCATTTTATAAAGGAAACAGATTTAAAATTATAATCAGAAAGCATCCTCTAAATATCAAAGTTACAATTTATTCAGAGGCAGAAAGGAACAAGTTTTGACTGTATGAGCTTTCGGGCAGAGAACCTTGCCGCTCCCTTTTGACATGGCCGTAGTTACGACCGCTCACAACAGCCTCTGAAAGACTACACTGGTGCAAATCTGCAACACACCAGATAACTTTAAGAGTTTTTCACAAGCACACAAACTATGCATCCCCCATTGGAGGGATGGAAATGGTACAAAACACTAACAATTAAAATATTAACCTTGCCACATAAGGTGCAACTTGATTTTAACTTCTAAGAAAACTCTTACGGTGAAAGGGTGGCAACTTTATATACTAAAATGATCATTTAAATAAAAGCCCATGAAATGCTATCTTGTATAAAATTCTACAGTACACAGATACCGCCTCTCAAGACCATAGGCAATAATATCAAAGTTTCCAAAGATCAAAACATATTTCAGGTATTAGGCCGTTACACTCCAAGCAATAACTTCGTTAACACACCAAATCCGACAAACATGACAGAGGCAGCTACTAACGTACGGCAGATTAATAGGGAGATTACCGGGAAAATCGGACCACCCAATTTATAAACAACCACCTTCCCGCGGGTGGGAAAACGGAGAAGAATGGTGGGACGAATCCAAAGCAAAACGGCTGGTGACCTCACCAAGAAAACAAGTAGAATTTAACAAGAGTAATTCAAACAAGATATCAGCAACCACTTAACTTCTAATAAACTGCGATATCTCGAGAAGACCTGGCGCAGCACCCCGAAATCGCTCTCCCAAACCGTCCGCTGCCAGCCGCTTCAACGGACGCAAGAAGGCGCGCCGATCACCCGTCTCACGGTGTCACAGCTCGTACCGGTCAGACTGATGTCGTGGGTTGACTCCTGTTGCTCTCGTGTCGACCGCAAAGCCATACCCCTCGCTATACGCCGCGGCCCACTGGACTCAAGTGGCGACCTCACACGCGCCGACGCTCAAGACGGACAAGTCATCTTGTGTCTCAGTGCGCGACCGACCAACCGATCGATCCAACTGCCAATGACCATTGCCTGAGCAAACTCGAGCAGACTGGCGGCCTAACGCGCAGACTCAGATGCAGGAACTAAGCCCCGACCGGTCGACCACTGCTGAGTTCTCTTACTGGCGGAGTGGAAAGACTCTCATTTTGCCGGCTTTAAAGGTTGATCCGAACGACAGACATACTGGCACTCCGAACGACAGACAGACACTAACTGTCGAACAAATGCGGACGAGAGACAGACTAGCAAGCTGGAGACGAGAGACTGACCCAGACTGACCGAGTGGCGAGCTCATAGCTCCCCTTAAATGCACGTGAACAGGCAACCTTTCCCTTTCCCACCAGAGGGAGACACCAAAGCTGAGATTGCCACAGCGGCGCCACCGCCAGAAACGGAGGGCGACTGCTTCACACTGTGCTCACTCGGCAGTAAGCGCGTTTTGTCCATTGAACTGTTTATAGTAATTTAAAAATCTCGTAAGTGACACACCTTGAGAATGGCTGTAAGGTTGTAAGGTTGTCAGCTCAAATACTGGAATAATATTTAAAAATATCCTGGACACAAGTGCGAAAAATGATGCAATAAACCTGTGACCTTTCGAACCGCTGTCCTTCGTATACGATCTATGCTCTCCTGGTAGGCCAATTTGAGGTGGCTCCCATACACTCGAGGAATATTCAGGCACGGACAAGACAGGTGTTTTGGTTGAAGAAAATTGTTAGAATACTGGGAAACTGTCATTCCTATTCGTATATTTACATAGTGATACACCTACCTACGTTAATAGCACAATTGACTGGTTCCGACTAATGAATACTACAATCGTAGGACACCACACTAACACTTCGTGGAGTGTGTTACGATGAACCAGATAAACGTGCAGACAAAATAAATAGATAATGATGACGTTAGAACTAGTCAAGGGGCAGTAATTTGGAAGTTAAGCCCTTTGTGGGCTGTATAAAAATGATTGACTGAGAACCTGGCAGGGTCGTACACGATGAAAGTTATCTTGGCAGCGTCGTACACAATGAAAGTTATCCTGGCAGGATAGTACACAATGAAAGTTATCCTGGTATGGGACGACACAATGGAAGTTAACACTTGTGACCATATAAACGTGATGATTTGATTGAGAATGTAAGCAAAATTTAGTTTGCTGACAACTTTTATTTTCCCAAAAATAAAAACAAAGACAGACATAATTAAAGTGAAACAAATTCTGGTAGAATATCGTAAACAACTAACAGGTGGTTTAAGACCACAATGGGCAAGCATCCTGGGTGGCAAAAGTGATTCGAGTACTCTAACCCTAAAAATGTGGATAACGCAATCTGAATTTTTCTGATGCTGAGCAGACTTTGATCGATGATCTACAGCAGTCTAGATAGGTGCAGCTGAGAGCAAGTGGCGATTGGGGTTTGTACGCCCAGACAAGGCCGGAGCAGCAGTACGTTACCCTGTTTGCTTCGTGCAGCGATGTAACTTGCAGCTGTCGAGTTGTGTGCGGCAGAGGCGGGGCGGGGCGTAAGGCGGCACCTGTGAATCGATCACGGCCATGAAAGAAACGCAAAATATCACGATCTAGCGATCAGGCAGACAGATCGCAATTTACTCTCTTACAGAGCCCTGAACTCGCAATAGATTTCAGTGTGTGGCACATCTTTTCGCTCTTCGTACCAAGGACCAATTTGGCACACTTATACGACAGAGCGCACAAGGATGCCAAACGTCAAGAGTGGTAAACCAAAAACGAATAAGTGCACCCTCGGCAAACGAGTAGTCCGAGACGTCTGTAGTCACACTGTCGGTACAGTAAGAACTTCACTGCAGGCTGCCCAGTGTAACTACTCGCAAGTGGTCAGTCAGTCTTAGGACAGGTCCCAGGTACCAACCACACATGTCAGAGCTTCGACCAGAAGTTGCTTCCAGACCCAAGTCCAGAACCCCAGTGCCTCGCACCTCTCAAAATAAAAAAATTCCGTTTTTCCGCAAAGTGCGTGAACGACACCACCATCACCCTGCCTTGAGCCAACCACAGGGCTTTAGAGGAGCTCAATCTCCCCTCCTACACGACAGCACAAACTCATGTCGAACCAGCGCAAGAGTTAAGAAAACTGCATCTCTGGAAAAAAAAAGAAACCGCCAATTACTGGCCTTTTTAAGTTTTCGCGGAGGGAGAAGACGGTTTTTTCCGAAGTCACATCACTTCCTCCAGCAACAAGCGAACAGATACAGTCTATTAAGATCTTTATCTAAATCGCCTGTGCTTGGAGCATGTTAGTCTTAGCTATGAGGTGTCAAAGATTCTATCTCTCAACGTTTCTCAGACGCCAGATTTTCTTTTACGACCGAGGTGGCCGATGGAAGTGGGTCACAGGCCTATTTGCAGTATCAGCGAACATGAAAATTTGTAAAATTTTATTAGGCATAGCACAGCATACAATTCCCGGTCTACGACTCCACTGTGTAGACGCATCCCTTCAGTCCATCGAATGCAGCCCAGCATTCGGCTGGCGCCAATGCAGGTAAAGCTTGGCATTGTCCTGCTGGAGACCTGTCTCGTCTAGGGTTGATCTGTCTGCCCTGAATTGCCATGGGCCTGTCCGGCAAGATTTACCGAGGGGTGGGCTCACCGCCACTTGCTTTCAACTTCCAACATGCCGTTTCTACGAACTAAGAACCATAAAAATACCTCAGGCTTTTAGCGCCCACCAGTCTCCTTCAACGCCTGCTCAGGGCACTAACTTTGTAGAGTTGGGTGGTTGGTTGTTAGGAGAAGGAGACCAGACAGCGTGGTCATCGGTCTCATCGGATTAGGGAAGGATGGGGAAGGAAGTCGGCCGTGCCCTTTCAGAGGAACCATCCCGGCATTTGCCTGGAGTGATTTAGGGAAATCACGGAAAACCTAAATCAGGGTGGCCGGACGCGGGATTGAACCGTCGTCCTCCCGAATGCGAGTCCAGTGTCTAACCACTGCGCCACCTCGCTCGGTCCTTTGTAGAGTCTCGCTCAAGTTGCGTACCATTATAACAAAATCTTTATGAAAAATAGGTGAGAGTAACTAGTCCCCTCTCACTTTATTTTACTGGGTTGAGTGAAATAGGACACATTTCTGACTCAACGGTAACCTAACTTTTTAAGGTGATGAGCTGCTATGATGATCTGAGATGGAATGGTCAACTAGAAGGATGATTCCTAGACCATGCTACTCTAACAAGTTTCGGTTCAGTCTGGTCAGCATCGCTATAAGTCAGAGTTTAACTGCTGTATTCTTTAACACCGAGTAATATCAACGATACAAAATTAATGGCTTTTGTATCGCAACACAACCGAGTAATTATACATATGATGTGTTTCCTCTCTGTCTCATCTTGAGTTACTTTAATTATCCTTCTATGTTTCATAGTCTTTTGCTATTTTTTTCTCAATGTAACATTCTCTTCTGGCATTCTCTGTAATCTGGTTTTCAAATTCTTGTCTTTGTCTGCCCTTTCTAATTCCCTATACACTGCTTCTTCCAACTCAAAATTAATTATTCGCTGACACCCTTGCAGAAATCCGACTAACCAGTCCCTTCTTCTGGAAAGGACTTACGTAGATTTCTTTCCTGACCATTTCCTTTTTGTATTCTTTCGTTTCATTCTAACATCTGCTTATTTCGAATGATTCCAGTAATTTCTTCAAATTTCCAACACACACACACACACACACACACACACACACACACACACACTACACTGCAAACCATTGTGGAAATCATTGCCAAGGCTGCTTCACACTTTACCAACCATTAGGTTTCCTTTCCGTTCCGTAAGCGTATGGAGGGCACGAATAATAGTTGCTTCGACGCCTTTGTGTGCGCTGCAGCTAGTCCTGTCTCGTTATGGGCAAGGCAGTTCCCAGACTCAGTTTAGTAAAAGAACCCTAAGGAAGTGTAATTCAAATACGATACAGGGCTTCTGTCGTTTTACTAGTCCCTGGGTGGTGTTCATCGGTCTGGGATCCTCAAGTAGCAGACTAAAGGAAAACTTTTGACAAAACTCAAAGAAGAGGTGCACAATACGTTTCTTTATTCTGTGTGAGACTGCCCAACGAATTTTCAACAAATGTAGTAGGAGGTGTCACTAGGAAGACGTTGTGCATCGCTAAGAACCTTACTTACAAATTCTCAAGACTCCACGTTCAAAAATGTGTAAGTGACATACTAATGCATCCAACATACATCTCTCATAGCTAAAATTGGAGAAATATTACCTTGTGCTGGTAGTATTTAGTCCAAGGTCCCATTTGTTAATGGAGTAGGTAGGGAGCGAAATAGCTCTGACATACTGCACCGTCTAAGGGACACTACATAATGGTTTACGGCTTACAGATGTTGGTGTAGATGTGGATGTAAATCTGTACTCATTGTGAAAATAAACAGTTTCCGAACATTCTACGGACACATTAGAAAGCAATGAGGACTTTAATGACATAATTACATCTACATCTACATCTTGGGAGGCGCTAACAGAATTATTACGTTAGCGCCTTTTGAGTTATTCACTTATTTTACTGCGACTATCACTAAATATAATTATGGCTTGTGAATGCATCTACACTGCGTACTAAGCAAGTTGAAATTTAAACTGATTCGAGGACAGACTCAGTAGGAGTAGCAACGGCTGGCCAAGAAAATGAACTGAACAGCACAGAATCCCGGCCACAATCTGCAGCACAATCAAGGCCCTCACCTTCTTGCTTGTTCGACGAAGCCAGCCGCCGCAGACCCCTCTGCCAGGAGACATGCAGGAAGCGAAATACACCAACGTCTTCCCAGTAACGTGACTGCTTCCACGCCGGCGATATTTGCTACTGCGCTGTCACCCGGGTAAACAGCCCCTTTTAGATGTGCTCTTCCTGCTGCCTCGCACGGCACATTTACTGTCCGCCAGACTTGGCAAACGACGTTGCTGCTAGGCACCCCAAAGCTAAATCCTCGCAACCCGCTAGAACTTACCCCTCGCTCCCCGATCGGCCCGGTAGGTGACGCCACCGCGCGCTCTGCGCACACCACCAGAAAGATGACCCATACCGGCGGCGGCAATATAGCTGATCGAGCCACACGGCTCAGTGATAAAATACATCAATGAAGGTTGAGAGCAAGTAAAGCAACCTCAGTGGCTGAGAAACTAAAAGAGAAAGAACTGGAGAAGATAATGGGATTTTCTTTACTGTTTGAGAGAGTAAAAAATGGCAATATATGTCAGCCTTTGCGAAAATGGTATGAGAGGGACAGAAGGAGCTGCTGCAGCATCTTATTAAAAACAACGGGGCGTTGAGCTGTGTGCAGCGTGCAGCGGAGGCTGTTCCAGAGGGTGGCGACAGCAACAGAGGAGCTTGCGAATGTTTTTGTTTTATGAATGGGTGCAGTTAGGATACGAGCTAAGTGGAACCTCATATTTCGATTATGATGAGGAGATAGATACTGAATTTATGGTGCGAGCGGTTGCTGCTGTGCATGCGCGCAACAAGGTGATTACGCAACATAGTATCTGGTAGTCACACGTCTTGTCTGGCTGCAACCAACCTAATCATTCGTTTCTAGCACTGACTTGGTCAAATTTGACGGATGCTTAGGTTTAATGCGTACAAAAATTCATGGTTAGTTGTAACTGTCAAATGTTCTCACTACTCAGGATGTGCTGGATTACATCCCAATAGTGGAAGTTTGTTAATTGGTTAAGTTGGGGGAAGGGGACCAAACAGCGAGGTCATCGGTCCTATCGGATTAGGGAAGGACGTCGTCCGTGCCCATTCAAAGGAACCATCCCGGAATTTGCCTCAAGCGTTTTAGGGAAATCTCGGAAAACCTAAATCAGGCTGACCGGATGCGGGTTTTAACCGTAGTCCTCCTGAATGCGAGTCCAGTGTGCTAACTACTGCGCTGCCTGGCTCGGTAATAGTTGAAGTTCGGTGAACGACTTCTTGCACAAGATTATTTTTCACGTACTGTGGATGTATGTTCCGAACCATTAGACGAGCTGGACGTGGCGACATTATTCTCTCTTAAGTTGGACTGCTCATGCACGTTTACATCTAAGTTCTTCATTGCTTTCTGATAGGGTACTGAAATACTGTCGAAAAGAGTAGGGAACAGTTGTTCGCGAGATTCTGAACGTATTGATTTCTGGTGCGATACTAAGATTACTTGGGACTTTTTCGCATTTAGTTTACGTGCCAGTTTTCGCGCTTATTTGACAAAGAAAACGGATCACAATTCACCTGATCAATGAGAGTATTGATTTCCTCAGAGCTTTTGGGTAACTCTGGAGGTCGTCGGCATAGAAATTATATTTATTTGAGGACAGAACCGAAGAGATATCATTAAAACAACAGCGAGCCAAGTAGTGACCCCTGTGTGACTCCTGAGAGAATATCTCAGGGAGTTACCGCATTAGAATGTGGCCAAAGAAGGCACCTAGCCACAGGCACACGTACTACCAAAGAATGCTTGTGTTTGGTCGCCAGATAAAAGCAGAAAATCATGAAAAAACCACCAAAATTAATTTTCGTATTGTAGCTCAATTATCACTAAATCCCCCCAGAATGGTTCAAATGGCTCTAACAAGGGAACCTCCCCATCGCACCCCCCTCAGATTTAGTTATAAGTTGCCACAGTGGATAGGCCTCGAAAAATTGGACACAGATCAATTGCGAAAACAGGAAGAAGGTGTGTGGAACTGTGAAAAAATAAACAAAATATACAAACTGAGTAGTTCAAAGCAAGATATGCAATATTAAGGAAGGTGGGAGCGCAGGAGCCCCGTGGTCTCGTGGTAACGTGAGCAGCTGCGGAATGGAAGGTCCTTGGTTCAAACCTTCCGTCGAGTGAAAAGTTTAATTTTTTATTTTCAGTTTATGTGACAAACTCTTATGTTTTCATCACTTTTTTGGGAGTGATTATCACATCCACAAGAACACCTAAATCGGGCAAGGTAGAAGAATCTTTTTACCCATTCGCCAAGTGTACAAGTTAGGTGGGTCGGGAACATATTCCTGTCATGTGGCTCATATGGCGTCACCAGTGTCGTATAGAATATATCAGACGTGTTTTCCTGTGGAGGAATCGGTTCACCTATGACCTTGCGATCAAATGTTTTCGGTTCCCATTGGAGAGGCACGTCCTTTCGCCTACTAATCGCACGGTTTTGCGATGCGGTCGCAAAACACAGACACTAAACTTATTACAGTGACCAGAGATGTCAATGAACGAACGGACAGATAATAACTATGCAAAAATAAAGAAAGTAAAATTTTCAGTCGAGAGAAGATTTGACCTAAGGACCTTTCGTTCAGCAGCTGCACACGCTACCACGGGACCACGGCGCTGCTAAGCCCCCAATCTCAATTATGGGGCTTATCTGGCCCATGGACTACTCAGTTTGTATATTTTGCTTATTTTTTCACAGTTCCACACAACTTCTTCCTGTTTTCTCAATTGATCTGTGTTCAGTTTATCAAGGCCTATCGACTATGCCAACTTATAACTAAATCTGAGGGGGGTGCGATGGGGAGGTTCCCTTGTAAGCACTATGGGACTTAACATCTGACGTCGTCAGTCCCCTAGACTTAGAACTACTTAAACCTAATTAACCTAAGGACATCACACACATCCATGCCCGAGGCAGGATTCGAACCTGCGACCGTAGCAGCAGCGCGGTTCCGGACTGAAGCGCCTATAACCGTTCGGCCACAGCGGTTAAATGCCTCCCAGATTTCAGTTGGATTGGTCTGCCAGACAAAAGTAAACGTGTTAACTGCAAGTCCATGCACGCAATGAGGCGGAGGGTACCCATAATATAGATTTGTGCGCTAGTGAATTACGGTCGTATGATAAGGATGATGTTGAAGACAGGGAGAGGTATCCGTGTGGCAACGAAACGATTTTGTCGAACAGGTAGGCGTTCCTACCGATTCGGCAGAGCTGCAGGCCTGCCTATGACACAGCCGCGAGCGCTGGGCTGGCGTGACCGCCAGCAGCCGCTGTACAATGCCTCGCTCGCGGAGCGAGTTTCCATGACACGGCCCCCGCCCCCACAGCCCGCCATCACTCCATCCCCCCCCCCCTCCTTCACCCACCAACCAAGTAACTCGGTGCAGCCCGTGCTGCAGTCCCTGGCCTTGTTTCATTTCTGTTTCCATGTGGCTGTACTGCGTGCGACATCTTGCTGCCTGCGAACTATTGCAAGCAACAAACGTCAGTTTCTAACGACACTGTGATGGATTGACATGGTTCGAAAAACTTGATGTAAGATAGACCTTGTACCAATTAAAGCTTACCACTCTGAATGTCACACCAAGTTCAGCAGTGTTAGTTTCTCAGCTGCAGACGCATCTCTGTGTCATTAAAGAGCTAATTCATCTTCGTAGAAAAATGAAAATGAAATGAGTGGTTCAGCATCATTTGCTACTGTAAGCTTAATACGCTGAGGAACTGACCTGCAGTACTTGTTTACAGGCCTACTGAATCAGAAAACTGTGTATAGATACAATACACTTTCATCTTAAGTTTGCACTGCAAGCATCGTCTATATTGAGTAAGAAACAGCGGCCTATTTGAAAATAACTACAACTGGAATCGGCAGTTAGTTGATGAATGAATGCATGTTCCTGAAAAAATAGAACGATTTTGTGAAAAGAACATATATTATGTTTAAACATAAAATTAGTTTTAAGAAATAACAGGAATTATCAGATCAGTGATTTATATGGGGAATTCATAACAATATTTTTTTAAAATGGAAAAGTTTTTGTGTAGAAACGCTCACAAAATTGTGAGCTGAATTTCTTAAACGTTATGCACCACACACAGAGCTACGCAAAGCTTTAGTGTAATCAGGAAATGGGATATTGATTAAAACCTTGGAATCACTGTCTCCATTTGTAACTATATGAATCTCAGATAAGCTCATACAAACTATATGAAACACACAAGGGGGCAACGACTTTCTATCATCTCATGAGGGCAGATAATGCTAGCACACCACAAAGCGTGCAGCCGACGTTAACGGACATAAGAAACTTTTTTCGTACGACCCATTTCCCGTATTTCGGTGTTGTTTTTTTGCTTTAGTAAACACTTTATTTCACTGGAGATTATCTAATGTTGTCACTCGGGTGATTCGGAGCAATGTACCTCAATTATTTTAAAATAACAACGTGTACTATTCGGATAAGCTTCTTTTGGACTCTTAGATTAGAATTTTTGAAGCAAACTTCATTACTCAGAGCAGTCCAGTAAGGTGTGTTAATTTTGAAATTAACAGGCACTGTTCAACCCTGAATTATGCATTGTTGCTAATTCTGTGAATATGCCCAATGGACTTGGTAATGAGGAAAGGAGGAGCCATTTATTCTTTAACGAAATACAATCAAACCGAAATACGAAGGATACCTGGAAATGAGGCCAATACGAAGATTTTAACGCAAGATCTTATTTTAAGGGTACGGAAAAATAAATGGGACACTTCAGGCACGGGAAGGAGAACATGTGCATTTCATCCTAATAGCAGCGAGAGACTAAAAATGAGATCTCTGCCTTCGAGGGGATTGATCCATTATCTGTTTGATCACGTCCCGTGTGCTAGGTATCTGTTCGAAATCACAGGTCATTGAGAGCAGCACCTGTGACAATGTGATCACTCTAGAGCAAACATTGTGGGATTTCTCACTCTACAATGATGCGACGGGGAACGATCATCAGGCGTTAAGAGTACTGGATCCCAAAGCAGAACTGACGAACGACTTGAGCTAGAGCATATTGGAAGGCCAGGAAGGCCAAGGACACTTTCAGTAGGTATCGAACCACAAGTCAGATTGCTGCCACCACGGGTCAACAACATGCTGTACAAATAGAAGGCAACACAAGCCAGCGACCACTGAGTGAAACTGTTTCTAAGAATTTCCATCTCACTGGTGCAAGTGATTGCCGAAATGTTGATTCTAAGATGGTACAATCTATCATGGAATTGATTGCCACGTTTTAAACCCCGCTGTCTTGGTGCTTACATCCATGGAATCCAACATACAATGGCTGTTAGCAGGATTTGTTGAGCTCAGGTCCAGAAGTAGCAACAGACTTCCACAGTTTAGATATAACCATTCAATCATAGAATCTGCAGTACCAGTAGTAGTAGTAACTTACAGATGAGTTGACCATCAGTAATTTTATGAAATGTTATTCTAAATTCATCTACATCTACATTCATACTCCGCAAGCCACCCAACGGTGTGTGGCGGAGGGCACCTTACGTGCCACTGTCATTACCTCCCTTTCCTGTTCCAGTCGCGTATGGTTCGCGGGAAGAACGACTGTCTGAAAGCCTCCGTGCGCGCTCTAATCTCTCTAATTTTACATTCGTGATCTCCTCGGGAGATATAAGTAGGGGGAAGCAATATACTCGATACCTCATCCAGAAACGCACCCTCTCGAAACCTGGCGAGCAAGCTACACCGCGATGCAGAGCGCCTCTCTTGCAGAGTCTGCCACTTGAGTTTATTAAACATCTCCGTAACGCTATCACGGTTACCAAATAACCCTGTGACGAAACGCGCCGCTCTTCTTTGGATCTTCTCTATCTCCTCCGTCAACCCGATCTGGTACGGACCCACACTGATGAGCAATACTCAAGTATAGGTCGAACGAGTGTTTTGTAAGCCACCTCCTTTGTTGCTGGACTACATTTACTAAGCATCGATCTTCCTGCATTTCGCTACAATTTTCTAATGCTGCAACTTCTCTGTATACTACAGCATCATCCGCGAAAAGCCGCATGGAACTTCCGACACTATCTACTAGGTCATTTATATATATTGTGAAAAGCAATGGTCCCATAACACTCCCCTGTGGCACGCCAGAGGTTACCTTAACGTCTGTAGACGTCTCTCCATTGATAACAACATGCTGTGTTCTGTTTGCTAAAAACTCTTCAATCCAGCCACACAGCTGGTCTGATATTCCGTAGGCTCTTACTTTATCAGGCGACAGTGCGGAACTGTATCGAACGCCTTCCGGAAGTCAAGAAAAATAGCATCTACCTGGGAGCCTGTATCTAATATTTTCTGGGTCTCATGAACAAATAACGCGAGTTGGGTCTCACACGATCGCTGTTTCCGGAATCCATGTTGATTCCTACATAGTAGATTCTGGGTTTCCAAAAACGACATGATACTCGAGCAAAAAACATGTTCTAAAATTCTACAACAGATCGACGTCAGAGATATAGGTCTATAGTTTTGCGCATCTGCTCGACGACCCTTCTTGAAGACTGGGACTACCTGTGCTCTTTTCCAATCATTTGGAACCCTCCGTTCCTCTAGAGACTTGCGGTACACGGCTGTTAGAAGGGGGGCAAGTTCTTTCGCGTACTCTGTGTAGAATCGATTTGGTATCCCGTCAGGTCCAGTGGACTTCCCTCTGTTGAGTGATTCCAGTTGCTTTTCTATTCCTTGGACACTTATTTCGATGTCAGCCATTTTTTCGTTGGTGCGAGGATTTAGAGAAGGAACTGCAGTGCGGTCTTCCTCTGTGAAACAGCTTTGGAAAAAGGTGTTTAGTATTTCAGCTTTACGCGTGTCATCCTCTGTTTCAATGCCATCATCATCACGGAGTGTCTGGATATGCTGTTTCGAGCCACTTACTGATTTAACGTAAGACCAGAACTTCCTAGGATTTTCTGTCAAGTCTGTACATAGAATTTTACTTTCGAATTCACTGAACGCTTCTCGCATAGCCCTCCTTACGCTAACTTTGACATCGCTTAGCTTCTGTTTGTCTCAGAGGTTTTGGCTGCGTTTAAACTTGGAGTGAAGCTCTCTTTGCTTTCGCAGTAGTTTCCTAACTTTGTTGTTGTACCACGGTGGGTTTTTCCCGTCCCTCACAGTTTTACTCGGCACGTACCTGTCTAAAACGCATTTTACGATTGCCTTGAACTTTTTCCATAAACACTCAACATTGTCAGTGTCGGAACAGAAATTTTCGTTTTGATCTGTTAGGTAGTCTGAAATCTGCCTTCTATTACTCTTGCTAAACAGATAAACCTTCCTCCCTTTTTTTATATTCCTATTAACTTCCATATTCAGGGATGCTACAACGGCCTTATGATCACTGATTCCCTGTTCTGCACTTACAGAGTCGAAAAGTTCGGGTCTGTTTGTTATCAGTAGGTCCAAGATGTTATCTCCACGAGTTGGTTCTCTGTTTAATTGCTCGAGGTAATTTTCGGATAGTGCACTCAGTATAATGTCACTCGATGCTCTGTCCCTACCACCCGTCCTAAACATCTGAGTGTCCCAGTCTATATCTGGTAAATTGAAATCTCCACCTAAGACTATAACATGCTGAGGAAATTTATGTGAAATGTATTCCAAATTTTCTCTCAGTTGTTCTGCCACTAACGCTGCTGAGTCGGGAGGTCGGTAAAAGGAGCCAATTATTAACCCAGCTCGGTTGTTGAGTGTAACCTCCACCCATAATAATTCACAGGAACTATCCACTTCTACTTCACTACAGGATAAACTACTACTAACAGCGACGAACACTCCACCACCGGTTGCATGCAATCTATCCTTCCTAAACACCGTCTGTACCTTTGTAAAAATTTCGGCAGAATTTATCTCTGGCTTAAGCCAGCTCTCTGTACCTATAACGATTTCAGCTTCGGTGCTTTCTATCAGCGATTGAAGTTCCGGTACTTTACCAACGCAGCTTCGACAGTTTACAACTACAATACCGATTGCTGCTTGGTCCCCGCATGTCCTGACTTTGCTCCGCACCCTTTGAGGCTGTTGCCCTTTCTGTACTTGCCCGAGGCCATCTAACCTAAAAAACCGCCCAGTCCACGCCACACAACCCCTGCTACCCGTGTAGCCGCTTGCTGCGTGTAGTGGACTCCTGACCTATCCAGCGGAACCCGAAACCCCACCACCCTTTGGCGCAAGTCGAGGAATCTGCAGCCCACATGGTCGCAGAACCGTCTCTGCCTCTGATTCAGACCCTCCACTCGGCTCTGTACCAAAGGTCCGCAGTCAGTCCTGTCGACGATGCTGCAGATGGTGAGCTCTGCTTTCATCCCGCTAGCGAGACTGGCAGTCTTCACCAAAACAGATAGCCGCCGGAAGCCAGAGAGGATTTCCTCCGATCCATAGCGACACACATCATTGGTGCCGACATGAGCGACCACCTGCAGATGGGTGCACCCTGTACCCTTCATGGCATCCGGAAGGACCCTTTCCACATCTGGAATGACTCCCCCCGGTATGCACACGGAGTGCACATTGGTTTTCTTCCCCTCTCTTGCTGCCATTTCCCTAAGGGGCCCCATTACGCGCCTGACGTTGGAGCTCCCAACTACCAGTAAGCCCACCCTCTGCGACCGCCCGGATCTTGCAGACTGAGGGGCAACCTCTGGAACAGGACAAGCAGCCATGTCAGGCCGAAGATCAGTATCAGCCTGAGACAGAACCTGAAACCGGTTCGTCAGACAAACTGGAGAGGCCTTCCGTTCAGCCCTCCGGAATGTCTTTCGCCCCCTGCCACACCTTGAGACGACCTCCCACTCTACCACAGGTGAGGGATCAGCCTCAATGCGGGCAGTATCCCGGGCAACCACAGTCTTAGTCCGATCGGGGGATGCGTGGGACGAGCTGGCCGTCCCCGACAAACCCCCATCCGGACCCCCACAGTGATGCCCATTGGCAACAGCCTCAAGCTGTGTGACCGAAGCCAACACTGCCTGAAGCTGGGAGCGAAGGGATGCCAACTCAGCCTGCATCCGAACACAGCAGTTGCAGTCCCTATCCATGCTAAAAACTGTTTTGCAAAGAACGTCTGAACTAATCTACAGAGAGCGCAAACAAATCGACAAAATTTAAACGGTTATTAAAATACAAGATTGCCTAGTAAATGCAGTAATGCTGCTACTTGCGCACTGCTGACACACTGCTCGGCGGCGGAAGGAGACTACGCGATTTTACACTATTCAGGTACGAAAACGCGATGCTGCAACTCGCAAATACTATAATACGCCCGAAATTTATGTATCAAACAATGCAAGTACCAAAAACACTCAAAGAAATTAAGAATTAAACTATGTAACAAATGAGTGAGCTAGGAGTATACGACTTGCTGCTGCAGCTGCTTATCCAACGGCGGCAGGGAGCACACTGACTGTGACCAACCGACACTGGCCGTTCAAAACAAAAACAAAAGACAAACGACTACGCGAATTTACACTATTCAGGTACTGAAACGCGATGCTACAACTCTCAAATACTATAATACGCCCGAAATTTATGTATCAAACAATGCAAGTACCAAAAACACTCAAAGAAATTAATAATTAAACTATGTAACAAATGAGTGAGCTAGGAGTATACGACTTAATGCGAATTTTTGTGACACCAGCTGCAATGAGTATATGTATACTACACATCTGTGACATATGAAAATTTGTGCTTGACCAGGACTCGAACCCGAAACTCCTGCATGTGGCGAACAGCCGCCTTAACCACTTAGTTTAATCGTGCACACGTTCTTGTCATACCGAACCCTTCATATGTCATAGTCCATGTCCTTCTATTGCAGTCTTATGTACGTCTCTCTTTAAGCTCGCAACATTACTTATTCCAAATTAGGCAAAATCACAGGGAACGGAGTCCATTTCATCATCGTACGTCCCGTCTCGGTTTATGACACTTACATATCACTTGCCGATCAGCAGCTGCAAGAAATTTAATTCCAAGTTATTCATGAATGCGAACTTCCATGACATCAGCTGCAGTAGGTATAAATGTACTACCCTACAGTGACACAGAAAATTTGTTCCAGGACGGGACTCGAAGCCGGATTTCCTTATTATCCCGAGGGGTAGTTGGGTAATAATTTAAGGCGTTCATAGTAATTTTGTAGTAGTTAAAATAGTTTTTCTTCCTTTTTTCACTCTTTCTTGCAGTATCAGTATTTTGGTAGTACTGTAGCTGTATTAGAATGTTGTTTGTTGCTGTGGTCTCCAGTACGAAGACTAGTTTGATGCAGTTCTCCATGCTACTCTACCCTGTCCAAGTCTCTTACCTCCGAATAACAACTGCCAACCACATCCTTCTGAATCTGCTTTCATCACTTTGTCTCCCTTTACGATTTTTACCCTCCACGCTTTCTTCTTGTACTAAGCTGGTGATCGCTTCATGTCGCAGAACATGTTCTATCAATCGATCCCTTCTTTTGGTCAAGTTATGCTACAAATTTCTTGTCTCTCCAATTCTATACCTCTTCATTAGTTATGTGATCTACCCATCTAATCTTTAACATTCTCCTGTAGCACCACATTTCAAAATCATCAAAATCTTGTATTCTCTTCTTGACTAAACTGTTTACGGTCCATGTTTCACATCCATACATGGCTACACCCCATATAAATACTTTCAGAAAATACTTTCCAACACTTAATCTGTATTCGATGTTAACGAACTTATCTTCTTCAGAAACTCTTTTCTTTCCATTGGCGTCTACATTTTATATCATCTCTACTTCTACCATCATCAGTTATTTTGCTGCCCAAATAACAAAACTCATCTACTACTTTAAATGTCTTGTTTGCTACTTAGTTCCCTCAACAGTCCTAAATTCAATTCGACTACATTCCATTATCCTCGTTTTTCCTTTTCTTGATATTCGTCTTTTATCCTGTCAGAACGCTGTCCATTCCGTTCAGCTGCTCTTCCGAGTTCATTGTTGCCTCCAACAGACTTACATGCATCAGGAAACGACACAGCTTTTATTTCTTTTCCCTGAAATTTAATTCCTATTACAATTTTTTCTTTGATTTCCTTTACTGCTCGCTCAATGTACGGACTGAATAACACTGCTTCCCTTTCATGCCCTTCTTCTCTTACAACTGCCGTCTTGTATCCTTACAAGCTGTAAATAACGTTCCGCTCCTATCATTTTACCCCTGCTACCTTCATAACTTCAAAGAGAATATTTCAGTCAACATTGTCCAAAGCTTTCTCATTACAAATGCTATAAACGTAGGTTTGTCTTTCCTTAGCCGCTCAGTCCGGAACCGTGAGACTGCTACGGTCGCAGGCTCGAATCATGCCTCGGGCATGGATGTCCTTAGGTTAGTTAGGTTTAAGTAGTTCTAAGTTCTACGGGACTGATGACCACAGATGTTAAGTCCCATAGTGCTCAGAGCCATTTGAGCCATCTTTCCTTAGCCTATCTTCCAAGATAAGTCGTAGTGTCAGTATGGCCTCAGGCGTTCCAACATTTCCCGGAATCCAAATTTATCTCTCCGATGTCGACTCTTTCTAGCTTTTCTAATCTTCTGTAAATAATTCGTGTTACTGTTTTGCAACCGTGACTTATTAAAGTGGTAGTTCTGTAATATTCACATCTGTCAGCACCTGCTATCTTTGGAACTTCTTAAAATCTGATGGCATTTCACATTCCTCATACATCAAACCAGATGGAAGAGTTTTGTCATGGCTGGATCTCCCAAGGTTATCACTAGTTCTGACAGAATGTCGTCTACTCCAGGGACCTTGTTTCGATTTAGGTCTTCCAGGGCTCTGCCAAACTCTTTTCGCAGTATCATATCTCTCATCTCATCTTCATGTACGTCCTCTTACATTTCTATATTGTTGACTTCGTCCACCCATTGTAGACGCTCTATATATTCCTCCCACCTTTCTGCTTTGCCTTCTTTTCTTAGGACTGGTTTTTCATCTGACCTCTTGATATTCATACAGCTGCTTCCCTTTCCTCCAAGAGTCTCTTTAATTTTCTCGTAGGCGGTATCTATATATCCCTTAGTTATATATGCTTCTAAATCCGTACATTTATCCTCTAGTCCTTCTTGCTGAGCAATTTTGCACTTCCTGTCAATCTCATTTTTTAGACGTCTGCATTCCCTTTCACCTACTTCATTTGGTGCATTTTTATATTTTCTTATTTTATTAATTACATTTAATATATGTTGTGTTACTCAACGTTTTCTACTAGGCCTTCTCCTTTTATCAATTTGATCATCTGCTGCCTTCACTACTTCATTTCTCAAAGCTACCCATTCACTTACTAGTACAGATAAAAATCTGAGTTGTATGACTCACTGTACCTTTCCAGGTGATATGCTGCAACCGTGAAGAATGAATAAATAAATAAATAAGAGAAATTCGGAGAAGCAAGTTGAGATGACTGAAAGACAGAGGGAAAGGTTCCTGGGGATAGACGTTACCTAAAATGTACAACTACGCAAGCAAAGAAGCAAAATACGTTCAGGAAATTCTCGCAAAACGATAAGTTACAGGAGATTTTGTTATTCCACAAGACGAAGTAATTGTAGCACGTACCGTTAACAACGAACGAAGGGAATCAATCTCTTCAATTTCGAAACTACAAAGTTTTTAGCAAAATTAAGAGATCGAAGGTCGAGTGGTAGACGTACTTCTACGGCCTCCACGGGGCCGAGTGTTATAGAGGCCAGGGAGCGTCTGCCTGAACAGCGGCGAAGCATTTCACTCAACTTAGTTCACCCCCATTTGAAGCAACGCAATAAAATACTCGTCCCTTATCCATAAAGTATTGTATTTTTTAAACCAAAAACAAACCTTTAATTACAAATATCACACTGTTGTTCACACAGGCTTTCGTCAGGAAATACAACCGGCTATTTAAAAGGGCTACAGCAGCACTTGTTATTCTCAATGCAATATAGATAATCCCATTACAACTGTTCCATTCAAAATTTCCCCATTCCAAGCAAATAAAGAATTCGCCGTTAGCAAGCCTTTTACACATTGGATAAATATATATACACGCTGCTGTTATATTGACAACGTTATTTAATGTGTGGAAAGCAGTCACAGTTCATCACCGTGTTAACGTTTAATATTTATTCTGCCTGATGTCTTCAACTCGGGAACAAATTTTCATTTCAATTATTTATTCAAAACACAATTTCCGTACAAACAAGTCTATAAAACAGATTCAAAACATCGTAGTGCCAAGACGAAAGGCTCGTAAATATTTTGTATTCTCAACACTGGCTGCCAGTTCACTTACTGCAATACACGGTGGCTGCTTTCTTGAATTCTCTGAAATCAGTCCACTACATTGATACCGCAAGTACGAGGTGTGGCTAGAAAAAAACCGGACTAGTACTGGTGAAACAATAAAACGAATGCAATAAGGCTGAAAGTCGCGTGGCCTGTCACGTGACTCTCGCTCCGCCTACTGCTCGAGTTTCATCTGCCTCCTGCACTCAGTCTGCCCGTGGCGTCTGTTTTAAGTAGTTGACGTTTTGTCTGTGCGTCGGAAAATGTTGAGTGTACAGAAAGAACAGCGTGTTAACATCAAATTTTGTTTCAAACTAGGAAAATCTGCAAGTGAAACGTTTGTAATGTTACAACAAGTGTACGGCGATGATTGTTTATCGCGAACACAAGTGTTTGAGTAGTTTAAACGATTTAAAGATGGCCGCGAAGACACCAGTGATGACACTCGCACTGGCAGACCATTGTCAGCAAAAACTGATGCAAACATTGAAAACATCGGTAAACGTCTTCGACAAGATCGCCGTTTAACAATCAGAGCAGTGTCTGAGTTAACAGGAGTTGACAAGGAAAGTGTCGAACACGTTTACCGATTTTTTCAATGTTTGCATCAGTTTTTGCTGACAATGGTCTGCCAGTGCGAGTGTCATCACTGGTGTCTTCGCGGCCATCTTTAAATCGTTTGAACTACTCAAACACTTGTGTTCGCGATAAACAATCATCGACGTACACTTGTTGTAACATTACAAACGTTTCACTTGCAGATTTTCCTAGTTTGAAACAAAATTTGATGTTAACACGCTGTTCTTTCTGTACACTCAACATTTTCCGACGCACAGACAAAACGTCAACTACTTAAAACAGACGCCACGGGCAGACTGAGTGCAGGAGGCAGATGAAACACGAGCAGTAGGCGGAGCGAGAGTCACGTGACAGGCCACGCGACTTTCAGCCTTATTGCATTCGTTTTATTGTTTCACCAGTACTAGTCCGGTTTTTTTCTAGCCACAACTCGTATATCACAGTGTAAGTTTTCTGTTTAAGAACTGTCGTGAAGAACGTAACGTTTTGCCGTATGACATTGCGGTACAGACATCTGGCGCTCTCTTTGTTGACGGCGGAGATGTAATTACGCGCATTCGCGTAAAGATGTCGTAAGTAGCCTTGTAAGCTGTACTCTTAGCAGTAAATCGATGTAGTTAACTGAAATGGAATGAAATTCGTGCATCCATAAATGTGTTGTTATCAGAGAACCATTCCATCTGGTTCTTGAGCGTTCTGACTGGAAACTTTCCATCTGTAGATTTTACTGTTATTTCTCAAGGTACTCTGCGACGTGTCCCCTCATGCTGCAGGAATCTATGTTATTTCTGCATATACAGTGGTCAAAATAAAGGTTGAATTTTGCTTTATTGTCAATACTGGACGCGGTAGGAAACAAAAATGATTTTGTTGTGTAGGATACAGGCTTAAGCAAATAAAAATAAAGAAGATAACTACGTTTCTACTTGATAAGCACGAACAAAAGAACGAAAACAAAACCGTACAAAAGATTCAGCTGCGAACACCAGTTTCTTCTAACTGTCCTCCTGCATAACACATTGTTTATGAATCGATTAGCCTTGCTCGTAGTGGAAGATAATTTTGAATGGTGTTATTTACTCCTTACCAAAATGAGCGGGTAAGACTGTCGGATATTGTCGCATTCATCCACGACGCCCTCTAAGATGACACTTCTTGGCAGATTAAAACTGTGTGCCGGACCGAGACTCGAACTCGGGACCTTTGCCTTCCGCGGGCAAGTATTCTACCATCTGAGCTACCCAAGCACGACTCACGTCCCGTCCTCACAGCTGTACTTCCGCGAGGAAGTTTCATATCAACGCACACTCCGCTGCAGAGTGAAAATCAGATTCTGGCCCTCTAAGATGTTTGGTGGGACAGGTAGATTGCTAACCGTCCGTCTTAGCGTGCCCCATTCCTACTCAGTGCGGATGAGGCCTGGAGAATATAGGGGTCGTTCCATCCGATTGTGTGTATGCTCCATTAGGGAAGTGTTCACAAGATTGTGACGATATGGTCGTGCACCGTCGTCCACCATCGTGAATCCCGCGCCAGAGTGTTCGCAAAATGGAACCACAATGCGTGGTGCAGATGTCGTCCGGATACTTCACGCCCACTCATCCTCCCGTGTACTGGCACAAGGGGGTGTCATGCGGCCATACATGATTGCACTCCAAGACAACTTTGACAAAGCCCGCGGTCTGTGATGCAGTTATCGTTTAAACATTGACCTCGTTGCCTCCACATATGAATATTTTTCAGCGTGGATACCGTTATGGGTCTCATCAGAAAAGGGCATTGTGTCCCACTGTTGCCTACTCCACGAGAGTGGCTTCGTGCCCTTGCGACATGAACCCCTCTCCGAACCAGATTTAGAGGAGGCTTGAGACGTCTTTTGACATGTAATCCCAGAAGATGGAGCTTATATAGCATCGTTCGTGTTAACACCTGAACTCCTGCAACTGTCTGGTACTGCCACGTTGCACTATTGTGCTGAGGGGTTCTGGTTGCTGTTATATGCAAATACCGGTCCTGGACACCAGCTTCTTTTGTTCCGCTGCCAATTCTGTGACGATACTCAACTGAACCGATCACAAGAAACTTATTCCGTAAACTAGATACATCACTTTGGCCGGCCGGTGTGGCCAAGCGGTTCTAGGCGCTTCAGTCTGGAACGCGAAACCGCTATGGTCGTAGGTTCGAATCCTACCTCAGGCATGGATGTGTGTGATGTCCTTAGGTTAGTTAGGTTTAACTAGTTCTACGTTCTAGGGGACTGATGACCTCGGATGTTAAGTCCCATAGTGCTCAGAGCCACTTGAACCATTTTTGAACATCACTTTGACAAACAGCAACATTCGTTGACGCGTCCACTTTTCTCGTTCTCTGCTCCACTTGAATGACTATATGGAGACTCTGATCGTCCGGTGTTGTTGTCCGATTCATCCAGAAGCAAAACAACTCTCGTAACGACACATAGCACGGACACTGAATTGTTTTCAGGTGACACGCTTGCCACAGATAGAGAGCCTCCCTATACAGGCTCTCTAGCCACAGACCGTACATACTGCCCCCTCACGGTAGAAAGATGTACTGTTTCAGCTAGAACTACATTACAAACAAACAAACGTATTGATATCATAACGTGTTTCAGGATCACAACGTTCATTATTAAATTTTCGGCAAGATGCAACATTAATTTTGCCACTGCATGATTTAATCGAATCCACATTGAAACTTTAATTTTTAGAATTGGTAATGTATTTATGATTAAAGGGTTCAATTGATTGACTGATCTGGGCACCACGTTAATTAATACAAGTCATCTAAAACATGCTACACTATACATACCATAGCGAATACAGGGTGTTCTAAAAAGGACTTTACTACTTTAAAAATATATTTATTGAGAGAAGATATAGAGCTGGATTCAGTGTTATTTTGTAGCGAGACACATCAAGTTCTTTTACCTGAAACTAAAGATGTTGTATGTGGCTTCTGATGGTTATCCTGCACACATCACATCGGAAGTAAATTCTTGCTCTAACAAGGGGAGGCCGCCAATTGTGAAATTCAGATTCGATTCATACTGCGCATAATAAAAGCTCATGGCCAGAGGTGTAATGTGGCAAAGCACCAAGATGCACTTCTCAGCCGTTGTCGAGAAAATCGACAGTTAAAAGAAACCGTTGCGGTGTACTTTCTACAGCGTCGTGGCGCAGCGGTAAGCGCTCAGGTTCGTAATATATATATATATATATATATATATATATATATATATATATATATATATATATATATACACTCCTGGAAATTGAAATAAGAACACCGTGAATTCATTGTCCTAGGAAGGGGAAACTTTATTGATACATTCCTGGGGTCATATACATCACATGATCACACTGACAGAACCACAGGCACATAGACACAGGCAACAGAGCATGCACAATGTCGGCACTAGTACAGTGTATATCCACCTTTCGCAGCAATGCAGGCTGCTATTCTCCCATGGAGACGATCGTAGAGATGCTGGATGTAGTCCTGTGGAACGGCTTGCCATGCCATTTCCACCTGGCGCCTCAGTTGGACCAGCGTTCGTGCTGGACGTGCAGACCGTGTGAGACGACGCTTCATCCAGTCCCAAACATGCTCAATGGGGGACAGATCCGGAGATCTTGCTGGCCAGGGTAGTTGACTTACACCTTCTAGAGCACGTTGGGTGGCACGGGATACATGCGGACGTGCATTGTCCTGTTGGAACAGCAAGTTCCCTTGCCGGTCTAGGAAAGGTAGAACGATGGGTTCGATGACGGTTTGGATGTACCGTGCACTATTCAGTGTCCCCTCGACGATCACCAGTGGTGTACGGCCAGTGTAGGAGATCGCTCCCCACACCATGATGCCGGGTGTTGGCCCTGTGTGCCTCGGTCGTATGCAGTCCTGATTGTGGCGCTCACCTGCACGGCGCCAAACACGCATACGACCATCATTGGCACCAAGGCAGAAGCGACTCTCATCGCTGAAGACGATACGTCTCCATTCGTCCCTCCATTCACGCCTGTCGCGACACCACTGGAGGCGGGCTGCACGATGTCGGGGCGTGAGCGGAAGACGGCCTAACGGTGTGCGGGACCGTAGCCCAGCTTCATGGAGACGGTTGCGAATGGTCCTCGCCGATACCCCAGGAGCAACAGTGTCCCTAATTTGCTGGGAAGTGGCGGTGCGGTCCCCTACGGCACTGCGTAGGATCCTACGGTCTTGGCGTGCATCCGTGCGTCGCTGCGGTCCGGTCCCAGATCGACGGGCACGTGCACCTCCCGCCGACCACTGGCGACAACATCGATGTACTGTGGAGACCTCACGCCCCACGTGTTGAGCAATTCGGCGGTACGTCCACCCGGCCTCCCGCATGCCCACTATACGCCCTCGCTCAAAGTCCGTCAACTGCACATACGGTTCACGTCCACGCTGTCGCGGCACGCTACCAGTGTTAAAGACTGCGATGGAGCTCCATATGCCACGGCAAACTGGCTGACACTGACGGCGGCGGTGCACAAATGCTGCGCAGCTAGCGCCATTCGACGGCCAACACCGCGGTTCCTGGTGTGTCCGCTGTGCCGTGCGTGTGATCATTGCTTGTACAGCCCTCTCGCAGTGTCCGGAGCAAGTATGGTGGGTCTGACACACCGGTGTCAATGTGTTCTTTTTTCCATTTCCAGGAGTGTATATGAATTGCTTATGCATGTTGGTGAAGGCGGATCGCTCTCCAATTGTACTGCCTCCATTTTTCCGTTT
The DNA here is from genome assembly GCF_023898315.1 of Schistocerca nitens. Taxonomy (NCBI): domain Eukaryota; kingdom Metazoa; phylum Arthropoda; class Insecta; order Orthoptera; family Acrididae; genus Schistocerca; species Schistocerca nitens. Next base: position 888,528,686 of record NC_064617.1, read on the forward strand.
CTTTAACAGGGTGTACCAAAGCTCTCCCATCCGCACTGATTTTCGACGATGTTATAAGTTGCGCTAGGGATCGCATCTACCTTCTTTCGAAGTTAGCAGGCAACTACACTCTTATGTGACGGCTCGTTTCGGCCCATTCAACATCTGTCCTTCAAGTGTAACGAGCGAGTAACGGTGTTTATATTTCATACCTGCCGCAGCAAATTTGTGTTCCTTCGGGTCTCTATTCTAATTCGAACGTTTGACTTACGCTATACGTATTCGTTTCGGAATACCGTTTCTACGTCTTCCGTTAACTATACGTGGTTAACATTATGAAGACAATTAATAACATTTGTGAAATACAACTTTGTTTGCGGAAAACATAATGATGTTCGAAGTCGCCAGTTTTTCCACGACAAACGACTTTCAACAACTTATTATATGCATAATTGTTGCAACTCATTGCCGGGAATTATATATATATATATATATATATATATATATATATGAATTACAAAAAACAAATACTAAAAAAAGGGTTGCATGGCGCGAGATTCGATCCGGCCACCTTTCGATTACGAACCCGAACGCTTACCGCTGCGCCACGACGCTGTAGAAAATTGTTACTCGTAGAGAGTATTTCACCGCAACGGTTTCTTTTAACTGTCTATTTTCTCGACAACGGCTGAGAAGTGCATCTTGGTGCTTTGCCACATTACACCTCTGGCCACGAGCTTTTATTATGCGCAGTATGAATCGAATCTGAATTTCACAATTGGCGGCCTCCCCTTGTAAGTTCAGGTAGAGAAGCCGGCGCAGGAGGTACAAACACAATGTCCTAAATGAATACCCATTAAAAAAAATTCGAGCGGCGTCATGTCTGGGGAGCGTGGGGGCCATGCAATTGGCGCATCACGACCAATCCTTTGACCTGGAAAGCGGTCACTGAGAAAATCGCGGTCGTCAGCGAGGTAGTGGTGTGTCGCGCATTTGCTTTTTTTCGGAGTACTTCCTCTGTCGGTACTGTTACAATTTCTGTCACATTACTCTTTACAGCTACCGGTAGCAGACACAACACGTTTAACGCCCACTGGGATCAAATACCTCTCAGCTACGCTACATTTTGAATTTTCCACTGAGTGAGCCGATCACCCCTCATTCCAGACCACACTAACATACAATACTTCGCATGGTTATCTGCTGGTTCTCTACACGTTACAGCTGAACCGAGTGTGTGTACAGAAAAAACCACTTCCACTGATTAACTATTTTCCCAGCTACAGTAACGATAAAATTACACGTTTGAGCATGGAAAAGAAGTACATCTCATTTCTAACAAGAAATGATGCCGCTACTTCTGATTGTGGACCACGGAAAAAGAGGTACATCTCATTTCTGCGAAGAAATGATTCCGTTACTTCTGTTTGTGGTAACACCTGCATAATTTGAGCGAACTGCATACTTTAAGCACCTAGGAGCTGGTGAAGGCTGAACCACTGGTGTTAAACGCTCGTTAAACATTGGGCTCTCTACAAAGGGCACCTACTTCACAGCATACCTTTGTTTACTTTCTAAACTTGCTGCTTCACGGCCCTGCTTTTCTGCGAACGCAGAAACATTGCGGGTGGGGGCGGGGGACTGGGTAATGGGGGAGGGTGCTTATCCAGGACTTCAAGGTGAAATGTTAAACGCCGAGGTGTTTACCGGCGAGTATATATGGTGGCTCCTTACGGCAGAGCGAATACTTTCTCGTTCTGATTATATTTCGTTGGGATTTTCACTCTCATTAAGCAGTGAAGCCCTAGTCCACCCTCAAATTGTGTGTGTGTGTATGTGTTTGAGGGGGAGGAGTGATGTAGAGGATTGACTACATACTGAAAACGTTATACGAAAGTCATAATCACGAATGCTAAACGTACACGGGGAAGTATAGGAAGGTATCAATACATAGATGCAGGTTACTGAAACTTAATGTTTTGCTAACAGCAGCGAAGATTTAACAAATAGTATCACAGCGAAGCCCGCATGCGTACATGTCATAAAATTGGAAACTACATTTACATCGAAATCTCTACTCTGCGAATTGTTGTGAAGTGTGTGTGGGAGAGTACTTTTCACATTATCACGTACTAAAATTTGTTACAGCTCCACTAACGGATGGAGCGTGGACATAATAACTACTTGTGCTGCTCAATGCAACCTGACACTCGCCAGTTCTGCACTCACATCCAGATACAGATTCCGCGTGCCACTGCACGATATATTGCGGAGGGTACCATGAACCACTACTAGTCATTTCATCTCCTATACCAATCGAAACAGAGGGAGGGAAAAACGACTGTCTGTGTGCCTCCGTACGAACTGCAATTTCTGTCATGTTATCTTCGTGGTCCTTAGCGAAATGTACGTTGGTGGCAGTAAAACCGTTCCACAGTCAGACGGAAATGCTGATTAAATTTTCTCTGTAGTGCCTCGCAAGAAGAACGTTGACCACCTCCAGTGATTCCCATCTGACTTCACGAAGCATTTCCGTAATATTTTCGTGCTGATCGAATATACCGGTAACAAATCTAGCAACACACCTTCGATTTGCTACGGCCTGAAGGCAATCCCAAGCACTCTAACAGTACTCACGAATGAGTCGCACTAGTGTTCTATAAACAGTGTCCTTTGTAGATGAGCTACAATTTCACAGATTTCTTCCAGTAAAAGAAAGTTGACCATTCGGCTTCCCTACCACCAACCTGACCTGTTCATCCTACCTTCACCATCTATACAGAGCAGGTGGACATGAAGCATTGTTTACCCCAGATAGAAGAAAAAATGGTTCAAATGGCTCTGAGCACTATGGGACTTAACATCTTAGGTCATCAGTCCCCTAAAACTTAGAACTACTTAAACCTAACTAACCTAAGGGCATCACACACATCCATGCCCGAGGCGGGATTCGAACCTGCAACCGTAGCAGGGCCTAGACTCGCATGGCCACCGCGGCCTGCCTGATAGAAGATACTTGGAGTTCTATGGACAGGCTATATAGTGAGATGTATGTGTTCTTTGGTCTAGGATCTGGCATTTAAGGTATTTGAACATCTGTACCACACACTCTCGCCGGTTAGACAAGCCTTTCATCATTCGGACCGCCGTCTTTGAATACGGTCGGTATTCGCTGTTAATTTCCGACGAAGCTTTGTGCAGATGTGTTGTGCGGTGTCTCTGGAATGCCCGCTGATCGCGTCTTGTCACACTTTTCAGTTCTGCGTGCAGAGATGCTTAGAACAATAGAGTTGCCTACTAAATGTGAAGTGTCTGCCCAGGGGTTCCACCTGATTTCATGCAACTCACATAACGTAACTGACATGTGTTTCCTTCTTGCGACAGTTCTCGGTCTCACATACCAGGCGCAACGAAGACACTCCTGCAGCGTATTTTGCAACCGTTCAGAGGCTGAAAAAACTAATCCTCGTACTATAATGACAAATGCTATATGATTATCAGATGGTCCGTACATGAATAAATAAATCAACACATCTACATTTATATACATAGTCTGCATACCTCTGTGAAGTGGATGGCAGAGAGTCCTTCTCATTATACAAGTGATGGGGTTTCCTTCCTGTCCCTTTCTGATACTGATTACAGGAACAATGACGGCTTAAATGCTACTTTTCGAGCACTAATTTCTCTTACGTTGTTTCTACGGCCCCCAAAGGAGCAATGTGTAAGGTTCAAATGGTTCAAATGGCTCTGAGCACTATGGGACTCAACTTCTCAGGTCATCAGTCCCCTAGACTTAGAACTACTTAAACCTAACGACATCACAAACAACCATGCCCGAGGCAGGATACGAACCTGCGACCGTAGCAGCAGCGCGGTTCCGGACTGGCAATGTGTAAGGGGCCGAGGTATATTCTAACATACCTCATATATTTCTAGTTCTTGAAACTTTGTAAGTAGGCTTTCAACTGCCTGTTCAGGCTTTTGACGATTCTCAGGACACTCTCCTCTGAGCCAAGCAAACTTGTCACCATTCACACAGCCGTTATTTTTACATTCTCAGCATCCCCTGTTGTCCTGTGTGGTATGCGTTCGATACACTCGAGAAATACTCTAAGAGGTGGTGTATAGTTGTTTCGTAAATACTCTCCTTAATACGCTGACTGCACTAATCTATGAACAGAATCTTGCCACCTGCTTTCTCTACTAATGAGTCTATGCGATCATTCTATTTCATATCCCCACAAACTGTTACCCTCACATCTTTGTAAGACTTATTCCTATTTCATTTATTTAGAATGTACTCATAGGATACTACATTTAAGCTTTTTTGTAAAGTACACCACTTTCCATCTGTAAACATTTATTTATTCATTTATGGTATGATGACAGAGAAATATATCCAACTATTTACAACAAATATATAAATTTCTATACAGATACACATAATCTCAAGTTCGTAATGCTTTCAAAGCTCTAATTCCAGACTGGAAATCCAGTCAGAAACTTGTGCGGACAAACTGTGGAGGCCTTCCATCGCCCCCGCGAATGCTCTGAGGGAGCATTCAGGTGTTACGTGCTTTGCTATCCGCCGCTGTTCGCCGCAGTCTGTCCATGAGAGGACTTCCATGCCCTCTGGCGCAGCAGTGCTTCACATTTGCCCCCGTCAGTTCTGACCTGATTGAGTGTGCACCAGCGTTGTCGGAGAAGATGAACACCAGCTGGTCGCTCCCAGGGAGTTGCGATTACTTGTTGATGCTCCACGAAAGATCGCTCCTGCGATTAACTGTTCCAGGATTCTTGCGTTTTGAGTTTACTCTCCAACAGGCAGCCTAGCGTGGCCCTCGATGGCTCCCTAGACCTCAGATGCTGCTGTTCAGATAGTAAAATTTCTGAATGAATTGGTAATTCCGGTAATTCTTGTAATTCTGGAGCGGTAGCCAATGCATGTTGTGAGACGAATACACCCTGCGATGAGGCGCATTGCTTGACTGAGCTGCAAATCTATTATTTTAGTGTGAGCACTATTTATCCGTGGAACGGCAGTATACTGCGACTGAGTATGAATGAGCGAGAGCTGATGATCTGATGACTGTTGGATTGTCACGCTAGACGGTTCTTGTTAAATGGATTTCATTTGCCAGGGACCTGTCTAGCTTCAAGATTAGCTATTTTGGAGTGTTGCAACATTGAAAATTCTGATCTTTAAACGTGATGTTAGGTTTGTAGCTTGCTTATTTGTTCCGTAGGTCGAAAGCTAATACAAAGGTCATCAGAATTTCGTCGGAGAAAGACACCATCCGGTGTGTCCAAATCTGATGTTGGTGTTGCTTCAACTTCGCTAAATCTTTGCCGGCCGCTGTAGCCTAGCGGTTCTAGGCACTTCAGTCTGGAACTGCGCTGCTGCTACGGTCGCAGGTTCGAATCCTGCCTTAGGCATGGATGTGTGTGATGTCCTTAGGTTAGATAGGTTTAAGTAGTTCTCAGTCTAGGAGACTGATGACCTCACATGTTAAGTCCCATAGTGCTTAGAGCCATTTGAACCTAAATATTCGATCCTGAGGGATAAGAGCAATATCATCTACGTAAATAAATTTCCTGGACTTTATTTCTTCAAGGTCGTATGTGTACATATTAAAACATTTAAGAATTACGACGGCCATTGTACTATTTTCAAGTTTTATCAAGTTTTGACTGCACGTTTGGGCAGATTTTTCAAAGAATATTTCACTGGAGATAATTTCATTATCTTCAAACAGTCTAAAGTTATTCCTAATATTGCCTGCCAAGTTATTAATATACAAAATGGAAACAACAAACAACAAGTGTCCCAACACACGTCCCTGGAGGGGGCGGGGGGGGGGGTCTGAAGTTGCTTTTGATGATGACTCTCCATACTGCTTAACATCCTGAGCTCTCCTTATTCAATAATACTCCCATGTAGTCCCAAATTTCATTTGGTACGCCGTATGATCGGACTATCTTTAACAGGCCTTGATGCAGTGCTGAAACAAATGCTTATCAGAAACACTGCATCTACCTGATTGCCTTCATACGTGGGTTGTCATCTGAAAAAAAGAAGGAGTGGTGTTTAGGATGAGCGACGTCTTCCGAATCCGTGCTGGTTCGTGTGGAGGAGGCCATTGTGTTTGAGGAACCTCATTACATCTGAGCTGCCAATATTTTCTGTGATTCTGCAACAGTCTTCTGGCAATGAAACTGGACAGTAAGTTTTTAGATTAATTCTGTTACCATTATTATAAACAAGTTTTATCTGTTCTTTCTTCTATCTGTTAGGTATAGTTTTTTGTTCGTGGGTTCTATGATATATTACGGACAAAATGGGACCTTACTAAGTAGCAGATTCTGTAATTTGACAGGGATCCTATAAGGCCTTGTGCAGTGTCAGCTGTTTCATTTTGTCCGTAATGCCATTGACACTAATATCTTTTCATCTTGGCAGTATTGCGAGATTTAAAGGCGTAGCACATTTCAGTATTGCTTTGTGAAGATGCGAGGGTGACCTGGAAAGTAATGACTCCGAACTTTTCATGTGAAACTTCTTGCAGCTTTTTTAATAAAATATACTTAATTAGCACTTTACATCTTTATTCTTCACGTCTACATACTTGTTTCTCGATATAATTAACTTGGTGACGAATACATTTCTCCCAACGAGAGACCAGGTTGTTGATACCGTCACTGTAGAATGTTTGACTTTGTTGACGCAGCCACGACCTCACCTCTGTTTGCACCACTTCATCACGATAAAAGTCAAGTTCCCGACGATGTTCTTTAAGTTTTGGAAAGAAATGAAAATCTTAGTGTAACATGTCAGGACTGTATGGAGGACGATCGGAGACAGTGAACCCAAGGCCTCGGGTCGTTGCAGATTTCGCAGCCCTCGTGTGTCGTGAGGCATTGTCATGCTGAAGGAGGCGGTGCTCCATGTGTGGACGAACTTTTCGATTTCTAAACTCGATTGCAACACGCTGTGTGTCACGCATCAGCACAGCTACGTTACACAACGCCATGTTACATGTTACAATCTGGAGCCCTGTACCGACTGGGGGCTGCAAACATGCAGACATGAAGAATAACTAGATTCAGAGTGTTAATAACGTTTGTTTTTTTAAAAAAGTTCAAAACAGAGGTGAAGCAGGGAGACGGTTGTCACCCATTCTATTTAATACGGTTTTGGAGAAAATAATCAAAACATGGGACAAAGGAGTCAATGCGGTAAAATTGGGGAGACACCAAGATAGAACCATGAACAAAAAAATGTCTGACCTTTGCCGATGGTATAGCCATCATAACAACTAACAGAAAAGAAGCCAAGGAAGTTCTAGAGACACTACACGAAATCTCAGCCGAAACATCATTACAACTCTCATACGAAAAAACGCAAAACATTGACACAAAATCCACAGACAGACACGGAATGGTAACAAATTACTGAAAGATAAAACAAGTAGATACTTTCAAATACACTCCTGGAAATTGAAATAAGAACACCGTGAATTCATTGTCCCAGGAAGGGGAAACTTTATTGACACATTCCTGGGGTCACATACATCACATGATCACACTGACAGAACCACAGGCACATAGACACAGGCAACAGAGCATGCACAATGTCGGCACTAGTACAGTGTATATCCACCTTTCGCAGCAATGCAGGCTGCTATTCTCCCATGGAGGCGATCGTAGAGATGCTGGATGTAGTCCTGTGGAACGGCTTGCCATGCCATTTCCACCTGGCGCCTCAGTTGGACCAGCGTTCGTGCTGGACGTGCAGACCGCGTGAGACGACGCTTCATCCAGTCCCAAACATGCTCAATGGGGGACAGATCCGGAGATCTTGCTGGCCAGGGTAGTTGACTTACACCTTCTAGAGCACGTTGGGTGGCACGGGATACATGCGGACATGCATTGTCCTGTTGGAACAGCAAGTTCCCTTGCCGGTCTAGGAATGGTAGAAAGATGAGTTCGATGACGGTTTGGATGTACCGTGCACTATTCAGTGTCCCCTCGACGATCACCAGTGGTGTACGGCCAGTGTAGGAGATCGCTCCCCACACCATGATGCCGGGTGTTGGCCCTGTGTGCCTCGGTCGTATGCAGTCCTGATTGTGGCGCTCACCTGCACGGCGCCAAACACGCATACGACCATCATTGGCACCAAGGCAGAAGCGACTCTCATCGCTGAAGACGACACGTCTCCATTCGTCCCTCCATTCACGCCTGTCGCGACACCACTGGAGGCGGGCTGCACGATGTTGGGGCGTGAGCGGAAGACGGCCTAACGGTGTGCGGGACCGTAGCCCAGCTTCATGGAGACGGTTGCGAATGGTCCTCGCCGATACCTCAGGAGCAACAGTGTCCCTAATTTGCTGGGAAGTGGCGGTGCGGTCCCCTACGGCACTGCGTAGGATCCTACGGTCTTGGCGTGCATCCGTGCGTCGCTGCGGTCCGGTCCCAGGTCGACGGGCACGTGCACCTTCCGCCGACCACTGGCGACAACATCGATGTACTGTGGAGACCTCACGCCCCACGTGTTGAGCAATTCGGCGGTACGTCCACCCGGCCTCCCGCATGCCCACTATACGCCCTCGCTCAAAGTCCGTCAACTGCACATACGGTTCACGTCCACGCTGTCGCGGCATGCTACCAGTGTTAAAGACTGCGATGGAGCTCCGTATGCCACGGCAAACTGGCTGACACTGACGGCGGCGGTGCACAAATGCTGCGCAGCTAGCGCCATTCGACGGCGAACACCGCGGTTCCTGGTGTGTCCGCTGTGCCGTGCGTGTGATCATTGCTTGTACAGCCCTCTCGCAGTGTCCGGAGCAAGTATGGTGGGTCTGACACACCGGTGTCAATGTGTTCTTTTTTCCATTTCCAGGAGTGTACCTGGGGGCATTTTACAGCAAACAGGATTGAACGCAACATCCGATGAAGAAAGGATCACAAAACTTACATGGAACCATTACAATTTACGGCACTACAGTACAGTAGTATTATCAGAGGCCTTGTATTCCTCAGAAACAACGGTAATCAAGGGAAAAACGAAAATTAAAGAGAGGTAGGAACAAGAGAGTGAGTAAAATACTGAGAAAGATCTATGGGTCAGTTCACAAAGAGGTGATCTGGATAAAGAGACCGACAAAAGATCTGTACGAACAGACAGAGGCGACTACAAACATCAGGAAAAGAAGAGCAATGTTCTACGGACACATACGTAGGATGAACGATAATAGATCGACCAAACACAGTGACAACTAATACAATGAAAACCAACTGGGTAAAGGAAACCATGGAACACCTCAACAAACTGAACATCTCAACAGAAGACATGACAGACATGGAGAAATACAGAGAAAAAAATCAGAAAACAGAAATTTCAGCAAACACCTAAAGAGAAGAAAACAGGAAAGAAAGGGAAGGAAGAGAGGAAAAAGAAACACTGTGAATATGTGAGAGGTTTTTGGGAAGACAAAAGAAATAGACATAAAAAATGCAATGAAAACTGATTGTGTTTTGCGCTCTGCTTAACGGAGAATTAACATTAATAATAATAATAATAATAAGCTTTAAAAGTTTCCACATAAAAATTCGAATTATTATTTTTCAGCATGCACTCGTAAATTTCAGATGAGTGTTCAGAGCGTTTGCTTTTGCTTTATTACCCCATTTTCGGTTCCTGTGCCAAAATTTTGATGCCACTGACAAAAAAAGAAATGGCTCTGAGCACTATGAGACTTAACATCTGAGGTCAGCAGTCCCCTAGAACTTAGAACTACTTAAACCTAACTAACCTAAGGACATTACACATATCCATGCCCGAGGCAGGATTCGAACCTGTGACCGTAGCGGTCGCGTGGTTCCGGACTGAAGCGCTTAGAACCGCTCGGCCACAACGGCCGGCCTGCCACTGACAACCTTTACATGTAGTGAGAGTAACTTTGAGAGGTCTTTCGACGAAATTCTGCCCTGTTAGCTACTGAAGGCGTCACGAATTGACGTTTTGCCAGCCACCCGAATTTGAGCCATTTTATGTTTTTCGCCCTACGTTTTAGACTTCTTTTTTATTTCATTAGAATTTTATTTACAGTGACTGTATATTACGGAGGATCGCTTCCATCTTTTACTGGTCTAACATGTACGTAATTCTCAGGCGATCAACTACTCTTTCACATTTTGGCCACAGATCTTCTACAAGCTCCTATCCGGAGCTAAATGTTTCAAGTTCTTCATGAGATATAAAACTGCTGCCTCTTTATCTACTTTGCTATGTGTGAAAATCTCTCTAATTATCTTTGTTGCCCTTTGCGCTTAGGTAAACACTCTTTCTACAATTTTTCCTTGGGAACTGATACCAGTTTCAACGAGATCTGGTCTAGTACTCGTTATTAAATGAAATATATTTCCATAATAAGTGTGGTTCTGAAGACTTACGTAACAGCAAAGGGCAACAAAAACCAATCACAGAGATTTTCATACGTAAAAATGTAGATGAAGAGACAGCAGTTTTACATCTACATCTACATGGATACTCTACAAAACACATTCAAGTGTCTAGCAGAGGGTTCATCGAACCAACTTCAGAATTCTCAGTTGCTCCAATCTCGTATAGCGCGTGGAAGGAACGAACACCCATATCTTTCCGCAGGAGCTCTGATTTCCCATGTTTTATTATGGTAATTGTTTCTCCCTATGTAGGTCTGCGTCAACAAAATATTTTCACATACCGAGGAGAAAGATGGTGATTCGAATTTCGTGAGAAGATTCCGCCGCGACGAAGCACGCCTTCGTTTTAATGATGTCCACCCCAAATTTTGTACCATTTCAGTGACACTCTGTCCCCTATTTAGTGATAATACAAAAAGTGCTGCCCCTCTTTGAACTTTTTTGATGTACTCCGTCAATCCTATCTGGTAAGGATACAACACCGCGCAGCAGTAATCTACAAGAGGACGGACAAGCGTAGTGTAGGCAGTCTCCTTAGTAGACCTGTTACATTTTCTAAGTGTCCTCCGAAAAAACTTAGTCTTTGGTTAGCCGTCCCCACAACATATTCTAGGCGTTCTCTCCAATTTAATTTTTCTCGTAATTCCTAGGTATTTAGCTGGATTTACGGCCTTTAGGGTTGACTGATTTATCGTGTAGTCGAAGTTTAACGGATTCCTTTTAGCACTCATGTGGATGACTCACACTTTTCGTTATTTAGGGTCAATTGCCAATTTTTGCACCATATGTATAGATATCTTTTCTAAATCGTTTTGCAATTTGTTTTGATCTTCTGATGACTTTACTTGTCGTTAAACGGCAGCGTCATCTGCAAATAACCTAAGACGGCTGCTCAGATTGTCTCCGAAATCGGTAATATAGGAACAGCAAAGGGCCTATAACACTACCGTAAGGAATACCAGAAATTACTTATGTTTTACTCGACGACTTTCCGTTGCTTACTACGAACTGTGACCTCTCTGACAGGACCGAGCGAGGTGGTGCAGTGATTAGCACACTGGACTAACATTCGGGAGGACGACGGTTCAATCCCGCGTCCGGCCATCCTGATTTAGGTTTTCCGTGATTTCCCTAAATCGCTCCAGGCAAAGGCCGGGATGGTGCCTTTGAAAGGGCATGGCCGATTTCCCTCCCCGTCCTTCCCTAATCCAATGAGACCGATGACCTCGCAGTTTGGTCTCTTCCCTCAAACAACCCAACCCCTCTCTGACAGCAAATCACGAATCCAGTCACATAACTGAGGCGATATTCCATAAGCGCGCAATTTCACTACAAGCTGCTTGTGTGGTACAGTGTCAAAAGCCTTCCGGAAATCGAGAAATACGGAATCAGTTTGAAATCCCTTGTCAATAGCACTCAACACTTCGTGCGAGTATTGAGCTACTTGTGTTTCCCAAGAACGATATTTTCTAAATCCGTGTTGGCTGTGTGTCACTATACCACTTCTTCGAGGTATTTCATAATGTTCTAACACAACATATGTTCCAATATCCTGCTGGATATCGACGTTAATGATATGGGCCTGTAATTTAGTAAATAACTCCTACGACCTTTCTTGAATATTGGAGTGACCCGTCCAACTTTCCTTTCTGTGATTACGGACCTTTCGTCGAGCTAACGGTTGTATATGATTGTTAAGTAAGGAGCTATTGCATCAGCATACTCTGAAAGAAACTTAACTACACATTCAGGACCGGAACACTTGCTTTTATTAAGAGATTTAAGTTGCTTCACTACTCCGAGGGTATCTATTTCTACGTTACTCATGTTGACAGCTTTTCTTGATTCGAATTCTGAGATATTTACTTCTCCTTCTTTGGTGAAGGAATTTCGGAAGGCTCTGTTTAGTAAGTCTACTTTGGCAGCACTGTCTTCGATAGAGTCTCCATTGCTATCTCATAGAAAAGTCATTGATTATGTCCTGCCGCTAGCATATTTCCCATACGACCAGAATGTCTTCGAATTTTCTGCCAGGTTGCGAGACAAAGTTTCTTTGTGGAATCTATTATAAGCATCTCACGTGAAGTCCGCGCTAAATTTCGAGCTTCTCTAAAAGATCGCCAAACGTGGAGATTTTGCTTCTGTTTAAATTTGGCATTTTTTTTCGTTGCTTCTGCAACAGAGTTTTGACCCGTTTTGTGTACCAAGGAGGATCAGCTCCGTCGTTTGTTAATTTATTTGGTATAAATTTCTCAATTGCTGCCGATACTATTTCTTTGAATTCAATCCATATCTGGTCTACACTTACATTGTTAATTTGGAAGGAGTGGAGATTGTCTCACAGGAAGGCGTAAAGTGAATTTTTGTCTGCTTTGTTTATTTTTGGAGGATTTGGGGGTTACAATATTCAATCCCGCTACGACAACCCTGTGTTCTCTAATCCTTGTATACGTTTTGATGCTCGTTATTACCACAGGATTATCGGGATTATTTGTTGCTATGAGGTCAAGTGTGTTTTCACACTTCAATCTCAGTGAAGTAGTTTTCATAGAAATCATTTATTATGATTTCACAGGAAATCTTGTCACATCCACTACTTACAAAATTGTAATTATCTCTGTCGGTTGTTGGATGGTTAAACTGGCCTCCAGTATCGATTACGGCTGAGAAATCTATGACGCGAGATAAAATTTCCTCTGTTTTTCGTTTTCCTGTGGGTGTGTCTTATCATCGATACTAGGACCGTGTTGAAGCCTGCACCGATCAATTATACTGAGTCGTATGCGGTTTCAATTACTGTTTGCGTGTATCTAATTTCTTGTCAACTGCAATGAATACAGCATCTCACTCCCTGATTTCCTTGTCCTTCCCGTATACATTTAGTTCTACCCCTAAAACCTCACTGCCTCCTCTTTTCACCAGTTTCCTATACCTAGTATTATATGAGCTCTAGCCCTTTTTGGGAGGGCTTCGCCGGCCGGAGTGGCCGAGCGGTTCTAGGCGCTGTAGTCTGGAACCGCGCGACCGCTACGGTCGCCGGTTCGAATCCTGCCTCGGGCATGGATGTGTGTGTTGTCCTTAGGTTAGTTAGGTTTACGAAGTTCTAAGTTCTAGGGGACTGATGACCTCAGAAGTTAAGTCTCATAGTGCTCAGAGCCATTTTTTGGAGGGCTTCGAACTTCCGGCGTTGTTTAGAATGCATCAGCTGGGTTTTCAGCAGACTCATCTAAGGCGTGGGAAAGGCGACGTTCTTTCTACATCTACATACATACTCCGCAATCCACAATACAGCGCGTGGCGGAGGGTACGAGGCCTGTTCAGAAAGTAAGCTCCGATTGATTGCCAAATTGAAACCACAGTGAACATCAGAAATGTTTTACTTGTAACAATTAGCTACACCTTTCAGCTACTTCTCTACGTAGTCGCCGTTCTGACTTAGACTTTTGTCATAGCGTTGTACCAACTTTTCAATAGCCTCATCATAGAAGGCAGCCGCCAGTGCTTTCCGCCAATTCTCCACGCTGGCCTACACCTCGTTGTCTGTGTCAAAATGTTGTCTTCAAAGACAGCGGTTCATGTGACCAGAGATGAAACTCAGGGGGAGACAATTGCGGACTGTATTGTGGGTAATCTCACATTTCCATTTGAAAACGATGCAGGAGCATCTTCATTGCCCCTGCAGAATGCGGCTGAGAATTGTCTTGAAGAAGAAACAGCACGACAGTTATGTAATGTTAGCTGCATAGCTTCAGGCGAAATTTCTCACCAGGCCCTCGTACTTGGCGGCAGACACTATTTTCTAGACATCTTTACGCACTCACTGCGAGCTCAGAAATGAGAAGAGCGACGTGATGCTAACTGGGGTTATACTAGAGACACTACCCAACACATCTGTGCAAAGCTTTATCGGATTTTCATAGTCGTTTCCATTTCGCGACCGATCGGAGCTTACTTTCTGAACGCCCCTCGTACCTCGTTCCACAACTAGCATCTTCTCTCCCTGTTCCACTCACAAGCAGAACGAGGGAAAAACGACTGCCTATATGCCTCTGAACGAGCCCTAATCTCTCTTATCTTATCTTTGTGGTCTTTCCGCGAAATGTAAGTTGGCGGCAGTAAAATTGTACTGCAGTGAGACTCAAATGCTGGTTGTCTAAATTTCCTCAGTAGCAATTCACGAGAAGAACGCATTCTTTCCTCTAGAGACTCCCACCCGAGTTCCTGAAGCATTTCCGTAACACTCGCGTGATGATCAAACCTACCAGTCACAAATCTAGCAGCCCGCCTCTGAATTGCTTCTATGTCCTCCCTCAATCCGACCTGATAGGGATCCCAAACGCTCGAGCAAACTCTTTGGGCCTTACACTAACGCCAGTCCCTTAGAGTCACTACTGCAGTCATTATATGGACTGTATGGGGAGTCGCATAATGTAAAGAAACCCCGTTTTCACTCCACAGACAGTCGGGTATCTCTGAAGCGAACCCCTTACTCATTAATGAGGACTCTGCAGTCCTCAGGAAGTCGGAAGCTAGGTTGTCAAGCCTTTTATTCGTCTCAGAACCACCAGAGCGCGTCGATCAGTTGGGGGCTTTTCTGCACATTGTGAACTTTTTTGAAATTCCACAATCAAAACTAGGCTTCTCAGATCTTATCTACCAATCGCTAAAACGAAGAAGGAATGATCTCGAATTCCAGGAGACAGGCATCATTTGTTGCAATACAAAAATGGTTCAAATGGCTCTAAGCACTATGGGACTTAACATCTATGGTCATCAGTCCCCTAGAACTTAGAACTACTTAAACCTAACTAACCTAAGGACATCACACAACACCCAGTCATCACGAGGCAGAGAAAATCCCTGACCCCGCCGGGAATCGAACCCGGGAACCCGAGCGTTGGAAGCGAGAACGCTACCACACGACCACGAGCTGCGGACTGTTGCAATACAGCTGATTGCAAGCAGTGCTTACTGGAACATTCTGTTGGACACGTAAAGTCAGGCTTCCAAGAATACAAATTGAGTGCACAGACTGGTGCTTCCCACGCCTTGATGCCATTTCCCTAAGGCGTAACATTAGTCGCAGCTCATTCGAGCTTCCGACTATTAACAGAGCCCCGTCCTTATGTATTTCCTTCTGCTGACTGTCAGTTTCAACATCACTGGGTGGCAGACCTTTCGTTGAGGGGATTCTTGTAGTAAACTATGTTTCAAAATGGTTCAAATGGCTCTGAGCACTATGGGACTTAACTTCTGAGGTCATCAGTCCCCTAGAACTTAGAACTACTTAAACCGAACTAACCTAAGGACATCACATACATCCGTGCCCGAGGCAGGATTCGAACCGGCGACCGTAGCAGCAGCGCGGTTCTGGACTGAAGCGCCCAGAACCGCTCGGCCACAGCGGCCAGCTGGAGTTACGGGACACATTTGTCTAGGTCACATAAGTAAGTGATTAACACTACAAGATCACACCTTAATGTAAACTCGAGATAAGCCATTGCAAACGTGGAATGCTGTAAGATCAATTACCGGCGCTATCGCCAGAATGTTCAATGTAGGTATGCATACGCACATAAATGTGTTATATAGATGACGGATGTGAGATTTTTCGGGTGGAGCTCCATGCCTGTTGCATTTGACCAGTCAATATAGTGACCGTTAACGCTGGTTGTGGATGACGCTGGAGCTATTGTCCGATGATGTCCAAAATGTGCTCGATTAAAGACAAATCTGGTGATCGAGCAGGCCAAGGCAGTATGTCGATACTCTGTAGGGAATGTTCGATTACAACTGCGGTGTGCGGGTGATCGTTGTCCTGTTGGGAAAAACCCAATGGAATGCTGTTCGTGAATGACAGCTCAAAGGGTCGAATCATCCGATTGACGTACAGCTGTGCAGTCATGGTGCGTGGGATAACCAAGATAGTGCTGCTGCTGCCATAAGAAATCACATCCCAGACGTAACTCCAGATGTAGGTCCAATGTGTCTAGCACGCACACAGGTTAGCTGCAGGCCCTCAACTGATCTCCTCTTAACCAGCACGCGGCCATGACTGGCACCGAGGAAGAACCAGCTTTCATCAGAAGACACAACAGACCTCCACCGTGCTCTCCAATGAACTCTCGCTTGGCACTACTGAAGGTGCTGATGGCTGTGTTTGGGTTCGGTGGAATGCAAGCTATAGTACCTCTGGCTCGGAGCTGACCTTGAAGTAACCGATTTGTAGCAGTTCGTTGTGTCACTGTTGTGAAAAGTGCTGCTCACATTGCTGTTACAAATGCAGTTCGATGCGCCAGAGCCATATGCGTACCACTATGGTCTTCCGTCGCGGTAGTGCCACGTGGCCGTCCGGAGCCCGGTCTTCTTGCGACCGAACATTTACGTGACTACCGCTGGCGGCAGTCATGTAAAGTGGCTACATTTCTGACAAGTCTTTCTGCAGTATCGCACAAGGAACATACAGCTTCCCATACACCTAGTACACGACCTCGTTCGAACTCAGTGACATGTTGATAATGGCATCTTCGTGGTCTTAAAGACATTTTTGACTAACATCAAATCACTACGTCCAGTCTGAAAAGCGAAGATGAAGACGGTTACAGTGTGTACTTAAAGCAAACGGTATTTGTATCGTCATAGAAACGCAACTAGCGCCACTCTTACGTGACTGTCTAGAAATTGGAATAGGCGTCATCTTTAAGGTGTAGAAACACGCCTACCAATTTTTGTTTATGTCACAATACTCCATTTCTGTGTTGTGATTTTTTCGTCAGTGTACTACACTGTATGTAAAAAGAAGCATTTTGTTTCTGGTACAGTGTTAATATGAAACAGTAAAAACGTAACGGTACTTTAATCTCCCTGGTTCTCGTTTAGTTTCTTGGCATTTTATGCCATACAGATGCGATGTAATGTCCCTTTAAGAACAAAAAGTCGAACATCCGTAGAAAGTAGTTCGTTCTGTTAAGCCTAGATAAAATTCAGAGATTGGTTGAAGATAAATTTATCTCTCGAAGTTTTGTCCAGGTTATGCTCATTAACGGATTCCTGTAGCAATGTAAGACTTAGTTGGAATTTATGACAAATGTAGACAATAGGTCCTACCTACTGTCGAAGGAGACAACTAAAAGCACGACGATGTGGAGGTTGCAACAGACGCAAAACATAATGTCACTTCATAAGAGTCGACTATGTAAGAACTTTGTTTACATTATAATAATAAAATTCCAAAGACTAACTGAATAAGCAGAATGAAAGAGTAGAAAAGGTGGAACTGTTGTTCTAATGGAATAAGTAGCTACACAGCAAAAAGGCAATTATTATTCTAAAATACATTGCAGCCAAAATCTGCAGAATACAGAACTGTAGGTAAACACCCTTGATTTTACACGAAATACTTTATCCTCAAAACATAAGATTCAGAATACTCTCAAAATTGCACCTTCGATCAAATAAAAGCACACTTCAGTTGGGGGAGTTCGAATGTCTGAACGAAGACACCACTACAAAAATTTCTAGGAAACGTGAATGTGCAGTCGTGGTCATTACACTTGCAACACCAGGGAGTATAGCATATAAACAATTGTAATTATTTTCTGTTTACAGTGCTGTAGGATGAACCTATGATCTGACAGCCACACATGGTGTAGAATTTAGTAAAAGGAGCGCTCAACTACGGCTTTAACTGAACTGGGTACCGAGTGGAGCTGAGTGGCATGTACCAGTTTTAGCGGCCGTCGAGTGGTGGTGTGAGCCAGTCTCGCAGCGAACCACAACCAGACGTTTGAGATGGCTGTGAGATCTGGTAAACGTTTTGGTAAGGCGAGCGGCGGAGCACCCTCAGTATCGTAATGGTTAACCTCGCGATACGTTCTTGAACAGAGATCGAAGACGGGCGCATCCCTCTGCCTTAAGTATCCAGTGCTCTATTTGGGCACACCAGTTTCAATTCGCCTCTGTCTGCTGCCGCTTCGATGAAAGCTGTAAAGGTGTTGGCCCCGCTGTGAGTCGGCCGTGATCTGGACGCCACTGCACCTGTGCTGCCGCAGATAAGCCCATCCACTGACACGAGGCACGTCTTGTGGCTGCGCTATTCCGCACAGATGAGCGAACAGTACGTTTGTCTTACCGGCTATAGGTCACATAGGACCCACGCAATCCCGTATGGCATTTCGCGTGGCCCTCTTCAACATCTGACTCTATACTGACGTGGTAGCCGTGGGATCTGGACTAAAGAAAGCAGCAATACCATTTTTATCGTTTTTACTAACTCAGTTTCTCGTCTGTTTGTCTGCATGTTCGGTATAAATTTTGTATTTGATTTTAAACTTCCTGATGAGCTAGAGACCTGAATTTTTAAACATTGCACAGAACTACGGCTGGAGGTGGGGGTGAAGTGGACGAAAAAGGTTGAGAATTATATGAATAGAAGGTGGAAGGGGCAAAAATGAAAGGAAAGGAAAGGGACTCTTGATGTCCATTGCATCGAGACTTTATAAGGAATCAGCGGTGATGAGTGAAACTGCGTGTCGGACCTAAATTGTAACCCAGAAGCTGCTGCTTACTAGGCAGTTGCGTTAACTGTACTATTGATTTGACTCGATGAGCATTGAATACAGCACCTTCAGCCCAGATGCACAATTGACGCCGATCTCCTATAGGAATCTCAAAGTAGCGAGCTTGGAGGACATGGACAGGGAATGCAGATAGGTGGCACTAGGTGAGAATGTCAGTCAACCGAGAGGTGTGCCAAGATAGTACTCACAGTCGTGATAAACACTGTGTCTTTGTGGTGCTGTGGTTAACGGAGCAGCCTTGTAAGCAGGAGATCTCCGGTCTTTCACATATTTTCACTCGTCACTGATGATTCTGCATAAAGTCCTGATGCAGCTGACATCGATACTCCCTTCTCTTTCCTTTCCTTCCTGCCCCCTCCACCTTCACTTTACGTAATGTGTATCACAGATGCGGATTCCGCGTGTGTCTGTTCTTTGGGCGTGTCTGAAAGAACAGATCCCTTGCATTCATATAAAAACTCGGTAATGCGTGACATCTAGGCTGCTCTGCACAACCAATGGGTTCTGTGGGTAGTATCACAATGTATTTGATGGAGTATACATGTGGACACACAAGCCTCAACAGATCAACAGGGGGGGGGGGGGGGAGTGGGGGGGACGAGGAGGAGGCAATGACAAGGTAGGAGGAAAGAGGTGGTGGACAGAATGTAGGCGAGGAGGAGATGGATGATGGATGGACAGAGCTGGAGAATGAGAGCAACAGAGAGAGTTGGAGGAGGAGATGGACAGATTGAGGGGGAGGAGAAGATGGACAGAGAGAGGGGTGAGGAGAGTGTACATGAAATATGCATACAAGAACAAAGCTGCAGGTATAAAGCTAGTATTGAAATAAAAATCTTATAAAATGCCATGCAAAATTAATTTTGCTTCCTTCTCTGCTTTATTTCTAAGGAAAATAACAATTAAACCGTTTGATATATTGTTAGTAGTTAATAGATACTGTTTTATTTCGGTTATTGTCAGGTGAAAAACCAAGCAATAAACTCAAAATTTATTTCTCGCTTGTAATCTCATAATATATTTAAAATCCACTGAAAAACTGCACATGCACAAGAGTAAAAACCAGAAAATAATTACTTAAATAAAAATAAATTTTTAATATACCACGTTCTTAAATTGGAATAAAAGTATGAAATAATTTCTCCTAGTCCCATTTAGTTTCCTAATCATGTACAGAAAATCGTAAAAAAATTGTGATTGTGAATTTTTATTAGCTATGAAAATACTTGTTAGGTTTTAAACGACAAATCTGTGGCACATGCAATATATAACTGGTGCCTTAATAATTGACCTAATTACCATTATCTACTACAAGAGCCCCATGATTTATCGTTTTAAAATTTACAAGTATTTTCACATGCATCAAAAATTCACAATCACAAAATTTCAAGACATAGCTCTACGAGGTCAGGGATCTGTAAGGGATGAGGAGAAATTATTTCATACCTTTTAATCAAATTTAAAAATGTTGTGCACAAAGAATTTATTTTGATATAAATATCTGCATGGGATCTGCATGTTAATTACTGGAGTTAGCAGTGTTGGCGGTAGAAGGAGCCCATCCTTCCGCCACCCCTTTCTCCTCTGGGATGGAATTTGTGCACTCCAACTGTCTGCGTCACCAGCCTGGTATTCAACCAGTCAGATGTGGGAAACCACCTAAATTCCACATTCACTAATTACGGAAGGGGTGGGGAGCAATAAGGGTATAAAGGAGGCTCGAAGCAGCGAAGACCTCCTTTCTACAGGTATCACCTCAAGATGAGGGCAAGGTACGACGTCGAAATATCGTGTAACATAAACCACCGCACCTGGCTGGAACACAAGCAGTTGATTTGTTGTGAAAGTTTGACTACACCTTAACGCAAATTAACTGCCTCGTATCTAATTTAATCCCTGGTAGATTTAATCATTGCCAAGCATTAAGGCTATCGTAAATATAAACGTCAAAACGGTGTAACCTCTCCTGTCTTTTATGAAATATTACAGAGGAGTCAAGGTTACAGTAAACTTTCCAGTTTACTTAGCTTTTCATGTAAAGTTGGCTCCAGTTCTTCTAGTCTAGCCATCTGATTCTGGAAGCTGAAATTCTCACATTTTTGTGTCTCATGGTTGAATTGATCTAAATAAACTTGAAGATTGTTGCTGCAGAATTTTTGTTGTCACGCTAATATATTGTCACATTTTAGTATATCATACAGTCTTTTGAATTTTTACATTAACGAATCCAAAATTACATTTTCCCCCAAAATACAAAAACACGTCGAATCTCATCAGAGGCATACTTACTACTACTTCAGTCTGCGGTAATAATCATATTCCAAAAGGTTTCAGTTTTTCTTGACAAATGAATTTCTTTTAATTTCGATTACGGTATCATGAATGAATCTATAAATAAACATAGTAAATAGTACTAGATTGCGTAATTAATAATAGAATTTTAAGTGTGCCAAATAATTCGTAATTTAAAATGTTTCTAAAAAATATAATTTTAGCTGTACATTCAGAGCCAGTACCCATGGATCATAACATCCAAAATAAAGTAATTTCTTTTCAAAAATTTTAGCTTGAAATATAACGTGTTGTGCATAAAATTATATGAACGTTTTCAGAATGGTAGCTGAGATAATACTGACCTGTCCAAAATTCGAAAAATACGACTGGTATCGACAGCTAGTGTTGAGGAAAAGTAGTGCTAGAGGAGGAAGTCCCGTTACAAGGGGGACGAAGGATTGGTGACTAATCTTAATATTAACTGTCGTTTCCTCCTCTGCTTTTATTAGTATTTTGTGTAAATCTGAGAGGACTGAGAAGCGACAGACTCTGAGGCACAGTATGTAGCAGAACGCGTGCGCCGTGACTCCGCCGCTGCCCGCAGTATCCAGCGACAGCCCCCGCTCTCGGCTGGCGGAATCTGACCCTCCGCTTGGCGCGCCGAGACTGCCGGCGCGATCGTCTTGTTTTGCTTTTGCTCGCCGGCGTGCAGGCAGCGACGTGACGGCCTCTGCTAGCGAGCCGCCGAGCCGGCCTAGCCTAAGCCTAGGAGAAGCTCGCTCCGGACGCCAGAAGCGTTCGCTTGATCCTCTGAGCCTTGTAATAATGAGTCTGAAAGTTTTCAAATTTATGTATGAAATTCCGTCCGGGGTCCTTTTTTCTTTGCCCTCGTCGCTCGCTGCCGCCCCCGCTACCAGCAGCGCTCCCCCCCCCCCCCATCCTCCGCGCCACTAGGCCCTGTGCAAAGTATGCCGTAACGAGGCCGCGGGCCTTATTGGATTCCCCCCCCTCCCAGCCCTTGAGCTCCAACTCGCGCTCTCCCTCCACCCCTCTTCCCCCTCTCCAACCCCCTGTCCCAGTCTGTAGACCAGCCGAGCCTACCCTTGTAGCCGAAAGGTTTCTCCCCACACCACCACGGGGGCTACAGCTGCCTGCCTCGAAGCACTGACGTGATTCTTTGTGAAGTTATGCTTGAACGGAGCTTGTTCAGAAGCAACCGTGGAAGAAATTTAGGGGCTAAATCCCTGTACAGCTCATTAAGAACAATGAACGTGTTTCGTCTCAGGCAGAGTTGGGTTTTGAAATAGACAGGGAGCTTTGGGTCTGAATCCGGTTCTGAACTGGAATCAGCAAACGTGTTACGTCTTGTATAAAGGCAGCGAGGGTATTATTAAGGAAATTTAGTCGTATAGAGACAAATGTCGATGTCATTTTTCCTGCCAGACGTTCGGGAATTGCATAGGTTATGGGAGGTGCGACGACTCAGGTACCCTTCGCCGCACACCATTCCCTGGCTTGCCGGATACGGTTCTAGAGAGAAAGTGCTGGCGATGTCTGTAAATATCAGAAGTGTAAAATGAGTGAGATGTATAGGCAGACAGAGAAAGAGCGACTGAGAGAGAGAGAGAGGAAGAGAGACGGGCAGATCAAATAAAGACAAACAGAGAGAGGTGTAGAGAGAAAGAATGAGAAGCAAGGAAGCGAGATAAAGTGGGAGATAAAATACTGAGAGAGAGAAGAATGATGCAGACCCCTCACTGGTAGCCGCTGACCTGCACCCACCCAGTTGTCCCTCCCCTTATTTTCAACCCCTCCCCTCTCGCCTTTCTCTTGTTCTTCCCTTGTAAGGTCTCACCTAATAGACTGCAGCACATAATTGCAGCTGCTCTCAGTGTGTAGCTAATAGCCATACGTTAGAATGACTGGGCGAGTAACTTTTATTGACTGCTGATGTACACTTAAAAGTGCCACAGACAGGGGACCCTATTGTTTAACGCAGCACCGAGTCTCTGTGAATAACGGCCGGCACATCCTACCACTCCACGTCGACTGGACGCGACGACGCGTTTGGTCCGTATAGCGCCAGAACTTGTGACTTTCTGTGCAGTTCGGACGTTTTGCCCACAAGAATCGTACTGCCGCGCGCACTAGAACTTTGGAGTATATTTCCAGTTGCCGCGCCCTTTTGATCGCACAATGTGACGCACCTGTTCTCTGCACCCCAGCAGAAGTGTGTCTGTATGAAACCCCGAACTTGTATTCTCTTCTGGCAATGTGACACTCTTGCTGAACATTGGTTCTAGTGTGGGACGACATATGAAGGGCTTATTTCAATAGTGGTACAAGTCCATTTTTGTTCATTTTGAGATACAGAGTCCTAAAGTTAAATGAGCGCTGAAAAATCTGCAGTTGAGATACCAGGAACATTCAAGCATATGGCTTCTTGCAAGAGATGAACCTTTCTTTCTGTTTGCTTGGATCATTAATTTCAGAAGGAATATAGACACAAACGTGGAGGTAATTGACTTGTACCACTATTGAAATAAGCCCTTCATATGTGACTTACTTTCTGATGTCCCTACATAGGTCTGTCCACTGAGACTTCAGTTACTGCAGTAAGAGAAGATCGCGATACGCCGCAAATATACAACGTTTTCCTCAAATCCCTGTTGATAAAATGGGTACATTTCAGGTATTTTACAGTTTTGACAAGTGCTGAATCACAAGTTTCGCAGTACTCCGCTTAATAATGATCAAACGTCCGAAACTACTGTTGTGTAATTTAAGCATAAATAATTTCACAGACAAAGGCGACGAAGATGCTCTTGAAATATTTTACACTACATTGAACCCCAGGTACGTGAAGTTTAGCACGTGGGAAGTGTGGTGCACATTAGTGGGATGTGCGACAAGAGCGCAGACGCGCCTGTACAGCAGATGGAGGGCAGCACGTCACCTCCCCTGTATTGGGGCAATACATCTACGTCATACTCCGCAAGCCACCTAATGGTGTGTGGCAGAGGGTACTTTCGCTACCACTACCTGATCCCTCCAACCCTGTTTCACTTGCGAATAGTCCGTGGGAACAATGAGTGTCGGTGAGCCTCTGTATTGGCTCTAGTCAACACGCGAGATGTATAAGGGTGGGGGGGGGAGGGGGAAGTATAAGAACTGTAAACATCAGAATTGCGAGCATCGGTCGTAAGGGATTTGACATCAATTATTACAGAAAAATCTATTTCAGACACTGTGTGACCATCTTCGGTGCAAATACTAAAGTCTTTAAGACTCTCGTAACGAAAGCACATGTTACAACTTCAACATGGCGTCAATACAGAAGAATGCAGCAGGTAAAGAACAAACTTTTAACTCTGTTACTACGACGTAAACGAAGTATTTGCATTTCCTTATCATAACTGTTGTTGTTGTTGTTGTTGTGATCTTCAGTCCTGAGACTGATTTGATGCAGCTCTCCATGCTACTCTATCCTGTGCAAGCTTCTTCATCTCCCAGTACCTACTGCAACCTACATCCTTCTGAATGTGCTTAGTGTATTCATCTCTTGGTCTCCCTCTACGATTTTTACCCTCCACGCTGCCCTCCAATGCTAAATTTGTGATCCCTTGATGCCTCAAAACATGTCCTACCAACCGATCCCTTCTTCTAGTCAAGTTGTGCCACAAACTTCTCTTCTCCCCAATCCTATTCAATACCTCCTCATTAGTTACGTGATCTACCCACCTTATCTTCAGCATTCTTCTGTAGCACCACATTTCGAAAGCTTCTATTCTCTTCTTGTCCAAACTGGTTATCGTCCATGTTTCACTTCCATACATGGCTACACTCCATACAAATACTTTCAGAAACGACTTCCTGACACTTAAATCTATACTCGACGTTAACAAATTTCTCTTCTTCAGAAACGATATCCTTGCCATTGCCAGTCTACATTTTATATCCTCTCTACTTCGACCATCATCAGTTATTTTACTCCCTAAATAGCAAAACTCCTTTACTACTTTAAGTGTCTCATTTCCTAATCTAATCTCCTCAGCATCACCCGATTTAATTTGACTACATTCCATTATCCTCGTTTTGCTTTTGTTGATGTTCATCTTATATCCTCCTTTCAAGACACTGTCCATTCCGTTCAACTGCTCTTCCAAGTCCTTTGCTGTCTCTGACAGAATTACAATGTCATCGGCGAACCTCAAAGTTTTTACTTCTTCTCCATGAATTTTAATACCTACTCCGAATTTTTCTTTTGTTTCCTTTACTGCTTGCTCAATATACAGATTGAATAACATCGGGGAGAGGCTACAACCCTGTCTCACTCCTTTCCCAACCACTGCTTCCCTTTCATGCCCCTCGACTCTTATAACTGCCATCTGGTTTCTGTACAAATTGTAAATAGCCTTTCGCTCCCTGTATTTTACCCCTGCCACCTTCAGAATTTGAAAGAGAGTATTCCAGTTAACGTTGTCAAAAGCTTTCTCTAAGTCTACAAATGCTAGAAACGTAGGTTTGCCTTTTCTTAATCTTTCTTCTAAGATAAGTCGTAAGGTTAGTATTGCCTCACGTGTTCCATCATTTCTACGGAATCCAAACTGATCTTCCCCGAGGTCCGCTTCTACCAGTTTTTCCATTCGTCTGTAAAGAATTCGCGTTAGTATTTTGCAGCTGTGACTTATTAAACTGATAGTTCGGTAATTTTCACATCTGTCAACACCTGCTTTCTTTGGGATTGTAATTATTATATTCTTCTTGAAGTCTGTGGGTATTTCTCCTGTCACATACATCTTGCTCACCAGATGGTAGAGTTTTGTCATGACTGGCTCTCCCAAGGCCATCAGTAGTTCTAATGGAATGTTGTCTACTCCCGGGGCCTTGTTTCGACTCAAGTCTTTCAGTGCTCTGTCAAACTCTTCACGCAGTATCTTATCTCCCATTTCATCTTCATCTACATCCTCTTCCATTTCCATAATATTGTCTTCAAGTACATCGCCCTTGTATAAACCCTCTATATACTCCTTCCACCTTTCTGCCTTCCCTTCTTTGCTTAGAACTGGGTTGCCATCTGAGCTCTTGATATTCATACAAGTGGTTTTCTTCTCTCCAAAGGTCTCTTTAATTTTCCTGTAGGCAGTATCTATCTTACCTCTAGTGAGACAAGCCTCTACATCCTTACATTTGTCCTCTAGCCATCCCTGCTTAGCCATTTTGCACTTTCTGTCGATCTCATTTTTGAGACGTTTGTATTCCCTTTTGCCTGCTTCATTTACTGCATTTTTATATTTTCTCCTTTCATCAATTAAATTCAATGTTTCTTCTGTTACCCAAGGATTTCTATTAGCCCTCGTCTTTTTACCTACTTGATCCTCTGCTGCCTTCACTACTTCATCCCTCAGAGCTACCCATTCTTCTACTACTGTATTTCTTTCCCCCATTCCTGTCAATTGTTCCCTTATGCTCTCCCTGAAATTCCCTACAACCTCTGGTTCTTTCAGTTTATCCAGGTCCCATCTCCTTAAATTACCATCTTTTTGCAGTTTCTTCAGTTTTAATCTGCAGTTCATAACCAATAGATTGTGGTCAGAATCCACATCTGCCCCTGGAAATGTCTTACAATTTAAAACCCGGTTCCTAAATCTCTGTCTTACCATTATATAATCTATCTGATACCTTTTAGTATCTCCAGGATTCTTCCAGGTATACAACCTTCTTTTATGATTCTTGAACCAAGTGTTAGCTATGATTAAGTTATGGTCTGTGCAAAATTCTACAAGGCGGCTTCCTCTTTCATTTCTTCCCCCCAATCCATATTCACCTACTATGTTTCCTTCTCTCCCTTTTCCTACTGACGAATTCCAGTCACCCATGACTATTAAATTTTCGTCTCCCTTCACTACCTGAATAATTTCTTTTATCTCGTCATACATTTCATCAATTTCTTCATCATCTGCAGAGCTAGTTGGCATATAAACTTGTACTACTGTAGTAGGCATGGGCTTTGTGTCTATCTTGGCCACAATAATGCGTTCACTATGCTGTTTGTAGTAGCTAACCCGCACTCCTATTTTTTTTATTCATTATTAAACCGATTCCTGCATTACCCCTATTTGATTTTGTATTTATAACCCTGTAATCACCTGACCAAAAGTCTTGTTCCTCCTGCCACCGAACTTCACTAATTCCCACTATATCTAACTTTAACCTATCCATTTCCCTTTTTAAATTTTCTAACCTACCTGCCCGATTAAGGGATCTGACATTCCACGCTCCGATCCGTAGAATGCCAGTTTTCTTTCTCCTGATAACGACGTCCTCTTGAGTAGTCCCCGAATTATTGAAATTTATACTCTATACTGCCGTTTGCCATCACATTCTGGATAGCATTTTCATATGAGATAGTGCTGATAATTTCCCCCATGAACCATGGACCTTGCCGTTGGTGGGGAGGCTTGCGTGCCTCAGCGATACAGATGGCCGTACCGTAGGTGCAACCACAACGGTGGGGTATCTGTTGAGAGATCCGAATGGGGGACTATTTTACCTCCGGAATATTTTACCCAAGAGGACGCCATCATCATTTAATCATACAGTAAAGCTGCATGTCCTCAGGAAAAATTACGGCTGTAGTTTCCCCTTGCTTTCAGCCGTTCGCAGTACCAGCACAGCAAGGCCGTTTTGGTTAATGTTACAAGGCCAGATCAGTCAATCATCCAGACTGTTGCCCCTGCAACTACTGAAAAGGCTGCTGCCCCTCTTCAGGAACCACATGTTTGTCTGGCCTCTCAACAGATACCCCTCCGTTGTGGTTGCACCTACGGTACGGCCATCTGTATCGCTGAGGCACGCAAGCCTCCCCACCAACGGCAAGGTCCATGGTTCATGGGGGAAATTATCAGCACTATCTCATATGAAAATGCTATCCAGAATGTGATGGCAAACGGCAGTATAGAGTATAAATTTCAATAATGGTTACTGCATCAACCAAAATTACTTATAATACTCATCTTGATTTTAAGTAGTATCTGCGGCTCAACTCCTCGTCTTAAAATATCTTATGGAGTGACTCTTCAGGTCTGAGTTTGTAAAGAATTCTTGAAGATGTTAGTTCACAGTACAAGGAAATTCTGGTTTATTTCCAAATCCAACTTTTCAAACAATCAACTTCACGTTTTCAACTTTAAGTATTTAGGTAAAGAGAGTCACAATTAAACAAACACTGATTGCAAATTGGTGAGATTGCATTGCATAACAGTTCCATGTTTCATTAATGGACGCAGAATTAGTTAAAAATGATATTCATGTTACACATTGATTTCACAATAATCAGACCGAAAATGAAACTCCACTCCGTAGCGTCGACAAAACTAGACTCGACTGTTCTCCTCGAGAGCCGTAAAAAGACTGTTATATGCAAAGCTGTACAAAGACAGCACAGCCCTTTGACGTAGGGTACTAGCGGTACAATTTTACAGCATTAATGTCTGTATCTTCCCTAAACAAACAAAAATGCAAAACAAATCTTGTACATTATGTTTACTATATGCTTGGGTTAACGATTATCAAGGAAAAATACTCAAGATATAAGCAAAGTTTTCAGAAATAACATAATTTTGAAATAGAATCTCCGTGACCAAACACTGCAAAACACGAGGTGCGTGCCAACGACTGGCGGAAGAAACAAATAGAATTAACTGGATAATCATCTTATTTAAAATCACAGATAGGAACGGATTTCCCAAATATTACATAATACTTCAAAAAGAATAAAATAAGAAATAAATATTCTCATACAACACATCGACCTCTCAGGCTTCCGTACTGAACATGAGAATTGTAATTTTGTAAAAAGCATAGTTGAAAAAGCAATTTCGTTTATCGAAGTTGGTGTCGTAATGTACCGTTCAATAGATGTTCCTGGTGTACAGATTAGTTAGATCCATTACCCGCGCAGCAGACCGCCAAAACTGCCTTGTTCGAAAGTGCTGCAGGTACCCCCACACGGCGAGCTTTAGGAACACGTAACGCACGCTGGAACAGTGTCCAGCATGACCGTTTGGTGGTCCAGGTGTTGCAGTGTGTGGTGCGCCAACCTCCAAATCTTTGTTGGTACACTCACCGGTCAACGGCATTGTTGAGACTGTACTCCTTCCCGATGCCTGTGTGCCTCTGGACGTCTACATCTGCCCCTGATATCCAGCAACACACCTTAGCCTGTGTGTCCCAGGGTACTTTGTGAACCACTATCACTACCCCCAGCGTCGCGAACGGAGCGCAGGAAGAGCGACTGCTGGTAATCGCTGTGTGAATTCGAATCTCTGTAATAAGAACGCAACATATTGACTCGAATACTCTCTTTCAAATTCTGAAGGCGGCAGGTGTAGAATACAGGGAGCGAAGAGCTATTTACAATTTGTACAAAAACCAGGGAGCAGCTGCAAGAGTCGAAGGGCATGAAAGGGAAGCAGTGTTTGAGAATAAGACACGGTTGTAACCTATCCCCGCTGTTATTCAATCTGTTTATTGAGCAAGCAGTAAAGGAAACAAAAGAAAAATTAGGAGTGGGACTTAAAATCCATGGAGAAGAAATAAAAACTTTGAGGTTTGACGAAGACATTGAATTCTGTCAGAGACAGCAGAGAACTTGGAAGAGCAGCTTAACGGAATGGACAGTGTCATGAAAGGAGGATATAAAATGAACATCAACAAAAGCAAAACGAAGATAATGGAATGTAGTAGAATTAAATCAGGTGATTCTGAGGGAATTAGATTAGGAAATGAGACACTTAAATTAGTAAATGAGTTATGTTATTTCGGGAGCAAAATAATGATGATGGTCAAAGTAGAGGATATAAAATGTAGACTGAAAATGGTAAGGAAAGCGTTTTGGAAGAAGAGAAATTTGTTAACATGGAGTATAGATTTAAGTGTGAAGAATCCCTTTCTGAAAGTATTTGTATGGAGTGTAGCCATAAATGAATGGACGATAAACAGTTTAGACAAGAAGAAAATAGAAGCTTTTGAAATGTGGCGCTAGAGAAGAATGCTGAAGATTAGATTGGTAGATTGGATACAGGTACTGAATAGAATTGGGAGAAGAGGAATCTATGGCACAACTTGACTAGAAGGAGGTATCGGTTGGAAGGACACTTTCTGAGGCATCAAAGGGCCACCAATTTAGTATTGGAGGGTAAGAATCGTAGAGGGAGACCAAGAGATGAATAATCTAAGCAGATTCAGAAGGATTTAGGTCGCAATAGTTATTCTGG
Source organism: Schistocerca nitens (assembly GCF_023898315.1). Lineage (NCBI taxonomy): Eukaryota > Metazoa > Arthropoda > Insecta > Orthoptera > Acrididae > Schistocerca > Schistocerca nitens. The sequence continues at coordinate 888,559,266 of NC_064617.1, forward strand.
GATGAAGAGGCTTGCACAGGATAAAGTAGCATGGAGAGCTGCAACAAACCCGTCTCTGAACTGAAGACCACAAAAAGAGTAATATATCGGTTTGCTCCTCAAGGAACGTACCACACACTAAGCATTTCTGAACTGTCGCTGTAAGGCCGTTTTCCTGTTACACCTTCTTCGTGAGTAGACCGCTCTACTAGAGGATTTCTCCCGTTCATCTGTCTGGCTTCCCGCTTTCCTGCAGTTAGTTTTACGTAACTGATTAAATCACCCCAGTCTCCCAGGTACTTAACGGATATGACTGCTTTTAGTGTCAGTTCGGTAATCGCGCAATTGTTCAATAAGGGGCCTTTCCGCCTATTTATACGTAATAGTCAAACTTGTTTATGTTGAGGGCCACCTGCCAAGTACACCAATCGTCCAGCTTCTGCAGGATCTTCCTGCATTTCTCTGCAATTTTCTATGTAGGGATTTCTCTGTATACAGCAGCGTCATCCGTGAAAAGCCTCATGGAACTTTCGCCGCTATTCATTTGATCAGTGACTCATAATGTCAACAATAACTGTTATGTAACACTCTCTGTGGATACACCCGAAATTGACAAACTGCCTGTTGGGTGCTGCCTCGGGTTCGTCGCCCGAAGAACCCGAGACAGAAGCCAGCAGGCAGTTTGTCAACAAGTGATCACGAAAGCCTTAACAGTTTTGTACACCCGAAGTTATTTTTAAGTCAGAAGATTTCATTTTCTCAAGAATGATGTGCTGTGGTCTGTTTGCAAACTAACTCTTCAGTCCAGCAACACAGGTGCTCTGATATTATTTACTTTAGTACAGTGTCTTGTTGATTAGGCGACATTGTTGAGCTATATCGAACGCGTTCCGGATGTCAGCCCGGGTGACAGTAATTACTGCTTTGTGAGTCTCGTGGAGAAGCATGCCCCTTAATTTTTTCCTTAAAACATACGCAAAATGAGCGATGAAGGCAGTGGAATTTTTTGCAGTATTTCACAAAAGCTCGTTTTCTAACCCTCCTCAGCAGCGTTTCACGAAAATATCGTCTCTTTCCCTCCAAGAATTCCCATATAAGCTCAGGAGACGTTCCAGTAACATTGCACCGATAATAAATCAAGCAGCACTCGTCAGGATTGCTTCAACGTCTTCCTTTAATACTATCTATTTGTATCCCAAACACTCGAGCAGTACTTACGAATGAGTTACACGAACGTTCTGGAGGCTGTCTCCGTGACGCAGTTTCCAGGAACTCTCACAATGAACCGTAGCCGGCCATTCACCTTCTCTACGAATGACCTAATGCGCTCGTTCCTCTTTCTGTCGCGTCGCAGTGTTAGATGCAACGAGTTAAGCAGCATGGCATGCTGTATTCAGTTTCTACTGTATTCCAACACTAAAGCAGCCTTTCCCATACCCGTCCGCACTGATTTCCATCCATACACATTTAAAGCGAGCTTCCAAGTACCGCAGCAAGTAGTGACTGTGTCCACGTGATACCAAGTCATCCCCTCAAGTCACTCGACGACAATTTTCCGCCTCCATCAGCGTCAATCTCCGCACTGATTTCTAGATAACTCATTCTTCAATTCTTAGTTCATGTAAAACGACGACAGTAGTGACTGCAAGAGACACCTTTACATCCTCACGGACATGTGTAGTCCAGTGTGTCCAGAAGGGGAGGAGCGGGGATACTCCATGTGTCATTTCGTCTTTTTTAATTAGCTGTTCCAGTCGCGAAATGTGGCCGAGAAAGTCGATTGTCGTTTAACTTCTGTATCAGCTGGAAACTCTCCAATCTTACCTTCACTGTCTTTTCGCGAGATGTACGTAGGAAAATGCAATATATTGGTTGACACTTGTAGGAATGTTCACTCTTTTCACCACCAAGCTTCTCTCACATGTAAAACGCCTGTCTTGTAGCGTCGGCCCTGGAGTTGAACGAGCACCTGTGCGGTGCTGTCGCACTTACTAAACGAACCCGGACGAAACGAGACGTTGGACGCTTGCTGATTCACTGTCAGCGATATCTTGTACGAGGCACAGACTGTCTAGTGGTATCCAAGTATCTTTCGGATGAAAGTTTTGCTAGCTATTTCCATCGCTGATGGCATACACTTCATGAGAATTCTTACAGTGAATGTCAGTGTGGTACCTGCCCTACCTGCAATGAGTTTCCTCTGATCGTCCACTTTAAATCACTCTCTAGGCAAACTCGCAGTTATTTAATGGCTGAGACTACGTTTAATGATTGTTCGGCTGTAACGTAAAAGAGTATTTAATGTGTATTTTCTGTCATTTTTGCGTGAAATGTGCCATTTGTTTGAATTAGTGGCTTTTTCCCGTAGACCGGCGTTTCGTTCGTAGGGTGACAGCGCGGAATTGTGTGGAACGCCTGGAGGGAATATTGGCTGTACCTGACCCTTCATCTTTCAGCACGCTAATAAAGATGCCAGACGCGACGGTAAGCCCTTAAAGGGGGATAAGGACGGTAGCCCATAGACTGCCCCTGCCGTAATCCGTGTAGGCAGCACTGGAGACGCGGCTGCCGGCTGGGCGGCCTGCCTCCCAGGGGCTGGGTGCAGCAGGGTGGAGCGGATCGATAGCGGCGCCGCGCTGCTCGCTGGCTGGCTGGCCGCGGCAGAACGCGGCTGGCCTCGCCGTAGCGCGTGGATGAGCAGGGGTGAGGGGAAGGGGGTAGCGGCAATAGTCGGGCAGGACAGCGGGCAGTGGCGGGGCTGTGCAGGACGGGGGCCCGCTGTCCGCGGTAATACGAGACACCGCACACAGCCCCACGGCCCGCCGGGAACGTCCACGGGGCAGGGCACGTCTGAATCCCGTCCGCCTTACCGCAAAGTAGCACTCACAGGACGTCCGAATATGTCTATTAATTGTCACCCAACATACAGCAAATAAAAAATCAGGACAATTTAGAGGGTACTCACATAAACACTCTGACAAGCTGGGACGACCTCGACTAATTTCTTGACGAAGAAGAATCGAATGATTTCCACTGTAGAAACTGTTCAGCGAGTCTTTATTCACTGCTTGCAACAGAGGCTTGACAAATACAAAACTATTGCACAAAGTGATGTGTCGACAGAAGTGCCGACACAGTGTGATTTGAGGGGACCGCAATGCACGCTATAAACACACGAAGGATGGCGTGAAGGTCTGAAACAGGATACGTAATGAATGCTATAAAGAAAAGTACGTAGCTTCTGGAATACTTAACTTTAATCCATCCTTGTGTTACATCTGGAGATTGTGGCGATACAAGTGAGACTCTTTAGATACAAGCTATGTAAGGCTAATGGCGCCTTGCTAGGTCGTAGCCATTGACTTAGCTGAAAGCTATTCTAACTATCTGCTCTGCAAATGAGCGAGGCTTCGTCAGTGTGCATCGCTAGCTACGTCGTCCGTACAACTGGGGCGAGTGCTAGTAAGTCTCTCAAGACCTGCCGTGTGGTGGCGCTCGGTCTGCGATCACTGACAGAGGCGACACGCGGGTCCGACATATACTAATGGACCGCGGCCGATTTAAAGCTACCACCTAGCAAGTGTGGTGTCTGGCGGTGACACCACACAAAGTTTCGAAGTTCTATACTACAAATTTAGTTAGTTAACCTGTTGGTATCGACGGCAACTCACAAGGCCATCTCAAACCGATCGTACGATTGATCTGAACGGTATGGTGGCCTTTTGTGCGTGTCCTACAAGTCTGTGTCCTGTGGAGATTGTTTGATGCAACAGAAGCTATATTTTTCTATCTACATCGTAGGTGTTCACATCAAATGTTGTAGTGAGAAGCTGGCTACGCCTTACTTCGGCTTGACGATGGTCTGCTGAACGAAATCGGTAGTACTCAGCGTAAAAATAAACAGTTAGTGGTCATCTACAATGAAGTTTCTTGTATGTAAAGGAATTACGCACAAGGAAACGCAGGGAAATGATTGACGGTAACACCTGGACCGTAGTTGTGTGACCTGATTAACATTAATAACCATTAAGTAGTGGTGGCGACTATCAGCTGCTATAATGAAGCAAATCACGTAACTCTGTTGTTTATAAATTCAGATGATAGCTCAGAACAAATAAGGATCGAATACTCGTCATAGTAGATCGAGTGCACCTACACATGTGAATGCATGACATTTGTGGAACTTCGGGAAGGAAAGGACCTGATAAGTTCTCACAGAACAGACCGAACGGATGAGAAATTGTGTTAATTGACAGCTAATCGTGAAATTAAATTGAAGGTGATAATTGCATTGCAGTGTTACGATTAAAGGGCAACAGAACCAGAAATAGTAAAATAAGGGCCGTGAGGTCACCATACAGTGACTGATTCATTGATGTGAAACAAGAAAATATCACACTGTGTGGATTTCATAAAACCGTTTGACTGTTGACTGCAAAACGTATGTCAACTGCGGGGAACGAGGCATGGCGAGGTCGCAGGCAGAGACGGATGCTGGCATGGAGTGGACCGCGTGCTCCTCTCAGAGTCCACTCTCCGAATCTGCCGCAGCCTCGGCCACCGACCGCCTCCCTCCGGCTCCTAACACCAAAGTGCTCCGCTCTTCCCACTAGCGGCGGAGAGCTGCCCCCATACTTTGATCTCCTCCTCCTTCGCAATGAGAATTCGCCAAAACTGCCAGTTTTGGTCAGCCTGAGACAGCATACTTTATTTATCCTGTCCGGAAACTCACATTAATTGGGTTCTGCGAGGTTCGACATCGCTTTTTGCAAGATTACGAGCGCCGACCTATCACGGCTCCTAGCTACGAAAACTTCCGAGTGTCGCCTCACGGCAGATCTCTGCTCTCAAAGATAGCGCGCGCCGACCTATCAAAAGTAGTCCTACCAAAACTTTCTGTGACTGTGCATTCTCAGCGTTGAGGCTTAAGGCGCCGGTGTTTCTGTCGCTGGCCTGGTTCCTCTGTATTCATATTCGTCACTGCAGCGAGGGCTGAGGGAATTCACTGAACTCAGTGCCCAAGCACTTTCTTTCCTGAGCGTTCTAATCCTGTCAAAGACGCACGCCGCCCTCTGCCGCTGCGGACGGGACAGACAAGCGTGGCTGCTGGCTGCTCCCAGGCACTCTGGTGTGCGGTGTTCGCACCCCGTCGCGTGCATCTGGTCACTCGCCTCACCTGCTGAGGGCAGCCGAGGCGGGAAAAACTGCTGGGGCCATGCTTTCACTCCTCACAAATACCAGAATAATGAATCCAACATGGATTTTAGAATTAAAAGAAATTACATAAGACCATCTACAATCATCATGCACTACCACGGACAATACCGTTGCTTCACACATACATCAGAAATTACCTCTATCATATCGAGGAATAAGGACAAACACGAGGCTCGCCACAGCCGGGCGCATTTCAATGGGAAAAACCAAGTAAACAATAAGCTAAACACAGGAAACACTGTGTGTGTGTGTGTGTGTGTGTGTGTGTGTGTGTGTGTGTGTGCGTGTGCATGGATGGGGCAAAAGAGAGCAACATGAGAAAAGATTTACACCCGTGAGAAAATGTTATATGTAAGGGGCAGTCAAATGAAACGAGAGAGATGAAAAAAAAGGAAACTTTATTATTTCAGAGGTAATCGCCGTAAGTGTTAATACAGTTATCCCACTGTGAAACAGGATGGCCAATGCCTTCATGGAAAAACGTTTGCGGTTGCCTACGGAACCATGATTGTACCGAGGCGTGCATATTTTCATCGACGACCACAAATGCTTTTCTTCAGGGTTCCAAAATTACGGGTACCGCATAGGGAGAGATCACGGCTACATGGAGGCTGGATGGGTAATGGCTTCCCAGCGAAACTTCAACAGCGTCGTCGAAACATCGTCACTCTGTGGCAGGATAATGCCCTCCCAGACGTTACCAGGATTCGAAAACCATCCATCAGTGACGCAAATGCCCGTAACGGAAACTGTCGTGTTCAATCCATAAAATCTTAACTATGGAGCAATGGAAGAAAATAATTTTGTCTGATAAGTGTTGTTTCAATCTGTTTCCAAAAAATGTGGCCGAGTTTACGACGCAAGAGTGAAACACGGTCGAGGTTCGGAGATGATTTGCGTAGTCATATCGCGGTGTTCCATGTGCGCTACGATAATTTAAAAAGTTCTCAATACTGGCAAAGGTTATGTGTGGTTTAGGTTTCTAGAAGCCTATTGACACCGTTCCTCGCAAGAGATTTGTAATGAAATTGCGTGTCTATGGAGTACCGTTTCACTTTAGTGGCTGGATTCGAGGTTTCCTGTCAGTAGGGTCACAGTACGTAGTAATGGACAGAAAATTTTTGAGTTAAACAGAAGTGATGTCTGGCGTTCTCCAAGGAAGTGCTAGAGGCCATTTGTTGTTCCTAATTTCTATAAACGATTCAGGAGACCAGCCCTCGTAGCTTGTTTGCAGACGACGCTGTCATTTACAGTCTTAGTAGTTACCGAAGATCAAAAATTCCAAAATGTATTAGACAAGATATGTGTATGGTGCGAAATGAGGCAATTGATCCTGAATACGGAAAAATGTGTCCATGTGAGTATCAAAAGTAATCCGTTACATATCGCTTACAAAGTAAATCACACAAATATGAAGGCAGTTATTACATGCAAATACCCAGGAATTACAATTACCAGCAACTTTAACTGGAAAGAAAACATGGATAACATTGTGAAGAAGGTAAACTAAAAACTGCTTTTTCTCGGCAGAACACTTAGAAAATGCAACAGGCCTACTGAAGCACCACCTGCAGTACGACTGTCCGTCCTCTGCTAGAGTATTTCTGTGTGGTGTTGCATCCTTACCAGATGGGATTGATGGAGGTCTTCGAAAACGTTCAAAGAAAGGAAGCTCGTTTTCTTGCATCGCGAAGTAGGGGAGAGAGTGTTATGGATATAATAAGCGAATGGAGTAGTAATCATTAAAACAAAGGCGTTTTTCGTTGCGTAAAAATACTTTCACGAAATTTCAGTCACCAACCTTCCCCTCTGAATGGGAAAATATTTCACCATGGTGAACTTGCAAAGGGAGAAATGATCATCGCAATAAAACGAGAGAAATTAGAGCTCGTACGGAGATATTTAAATGTTCATTTCTCCTATGGTCTGTTAGGGAGAGGAACGGTAGAGAAATAATCTGACGATAGTTCGAAGAGCCCGCTGCCACGCACTCAAGTGTGGTTCACAGAATAGTCATATAGATATAGATATGAAGATATGACCATTTTGGCTGTTCAGTTCTACCCCATGTTAGAACATTTGTTTCCCAATGGTGAAGTTATGTTCCAAAACGGCAGGGGGGCCTCCTTCACGCAGCTCGCATCATGCAGGACTGGTTTCGTTAGCACACAGATGGAGCGTCGCATCTCCTCTGCACACCAAAGTCACCACATCTCTATATTATTGAGCCTTTATGGTCTACTTCGGAAAGAAGAATGCATGATCGCAGTCCACTTCCATCATCGTCACGCAAACTCGCCACTGTTCTGCAGAAAGAACACACACAGGACCTGTATTCACTCATTCCGAGACGACTGGAAGCTGTTTTGAATGCCAAAGGTTTCCCTACAGCGCATCAGACATCGTAATTTCCTGTGCTTTTAGAGTTTCCATATTTTTGTCCACCCTTGTAACACATGACCTAAAGTTCTCCATCAGATTCCTCGGAAAATTCCCTGTCATGGAACATGTACCAGTCATCATCGTCTCTGGATGAGGAGACTCCTACAAGAAGCACTAATTCAGATTTTCCAAAAGACACGCTGTTTTCATCCTCAGTGCTTGATTGTTTGAGATTTTTCTTGAAACTTAGATGCTTTTTCGCGAGATCTTTCCTTTCGTTGAAGGCACTGCTGCTGATTCACATCTTCAGTCCTACTCATTCAGATCCTCGGTGACGGTTTCTTTTGTGACGTATCTATTCAGGTTCCACCTCATTTTATGGTTTGAACCAATTGCGCTTTATAAGGCGTGACGTGATAACCGTAGAACTGCGTGCCTTCCATCCGCTATTCGATACCCCGTTTTTTATCTGAATTGGGAGGAACTTCAAAAGGACTTGCATTAGAAGATGTGGAGCCCTGAAAATTCTCAAGTGCAGCTGGCGACAGAGGAACACCCAGACCAGCCGAAGATACTGATGACTGATTTGGGTCAAACTACAAAGTAACGTGTGGTTCGTCCACATCACGTTTTTCTCCGTATTGTAGGCGCCCCGGTGGTCCCGGTCGCCTACGGTGGACCGGAGGCCGAGCGGTGACCTCTCCAGTTGTCAGGATGCTAGGAAATTACTGTGGACGCGTCAGAAACGCCAAAGAAACATTATTAATTCATAACACCTTTATTCCTGCCAAGTACAATGTGGCCTACATAACACAGGCTGGCTGAGCTTGGTGATATCAACGACCTTCCCCGAGTCCTTGCTGACTCGTAGCGATGACACCAGCTCCGGGCCGCACCAGTCTTGCTAGCGCAGCACCGTGGGCTGTGACATAGCGTGGAATGCCCTTACTTTGTACTTTGGCCGCGCGTGGCTGATGGCATCTGGCTGGCCGGCCGGCTCGGCAGCGGACAGCAGGCTGCTGTGCGTAGGAGGCTCCGGGTGGGAGTCCCGGCGCTGTCGGCACGAGAAGCGTTCTCGTAGTGCGGAGTGTAGTCTATCCCACCCTGTCTTCTTCCCTGCTACTCCTGGTGGCTCATCCGCGGTAGACGGGCGGAATGGGCTGCAGTCCCCCCCAGCGTCGTCGGCTCACCCGGTTGTGACGGCGGATGCACAGGGCCTAGGCCCCGCACGATCTCGACGACGGCTCACTGATGTGGTCAGCATTGGCGGCGAGCGAGTCTACCGCGATGGCTGCTAATCCTGGGTCGATGATTGACAGCGGCAGCAGAGAGGACCAGAGCCGGTACTGGCCCCTCACGTCCCCTCACTGCTGGATGGGCCGCCCTTACTGCAACATCTCCTTAATAAAGATTAACATGTCGATCACCGAGCTGAGCGCTACGCAGCGACCCAGTACACATCTAACTGCAAGTCTAACTGCGAGTGCGAGTGCCTTGTTGCTATGAAAGCTGGCGTATTTAAAGGAAGCACGAGCGACGTCCTGACGTCATGCTCGTTTGTAATGAACGCATTTGTTCATACTGCTGTTCTTGCGACAGAGTTACGTGTTGTTACGGCAGACTTATACGAAGTTGTGAAATGCAGTACAGCTGACGCTACACCTCTGTCTTACACTCTACGAAAGTCTCCATCTAACACAAACCCGCGTGCTAAGCAATTCTCTCTCGCCTGTTGTGTGTAACCAGGCCATTGCCCTGCGTGACGACACATTCCAATATATGTGCAATCCTCCATGGCTATATTACATGAATTGAGGTGGCAAACTTTAAAATAAAGACATATTTTGTTGCGGCAGAATATTCTCATGACATTTCTTTCACCACTTTTCTCCTCAGAGTGTGATAATATTTTTTTGACGCCCACCTGTATAGAGAGGAATGATCATGTTGATAGAGTAAGAGAAATCAGAGCACACACAGAAAGATTTAAGTCTTCGTTTTTCCTGCACGCTATTCGAGAGCAAAATGGTACAGAAATAGCTTGAAGGTCGCTCGACGAACCCTGTGCCAGGCAGTTAAACGTGAATTGCAGGGTAATCATGTAGATTCAGATGTTAGCCGAACAGCAGTAGGCCCACCATGGAATCCTGAGGCTCGCCGGTGCTGGCTTTCCTTGTGGCGGTGCCTCCTAAGTAAGGATAGCACATTGTATTCTGCTTACCACGGAAGTCTTGAGTCCATTCCCGTATCTATTTGGATATTCCACATGCACGTATTCGCCCATGTATCAAAGAAAGTATACCCTACCGCGAAATGGGGCAGCCTCATGGATTCATTGCCAATAAAGACAAGTTAATGAACACAACTGCAGCGACCAACTTCAACAAAAGAAGTATCTCTGAATGCGTCGCCCCCCCCCCCCCTCTCCATCTGTTTCTTGAACATTTTTCATTTGCCAAGCGAAGGACTTGCATTGTTGAAATCACAATTCACCGGAAGCCAGTACATAATGCTGGCCCCTGTTTTGATTGTACACGAGGTTTGATTCCTCCTACATGTTGTTCAGGGCGCCTGAGAATGACATAGTAAAACGCCCAAACTGGTCGCATAAGTAAATTACATTCCAAATATGGACGTCTGAAGGTCTTTCTAATTTTACATTCTATAGTGAACAGGGTATGTCCCTCAACCATCTCGTACAAAGATGGACTTAGACTATTCGCGTGTCTGTAATTTTCCATCCATGCGGCTGCTGAATTTTAGGAAATTAAATGCGATCTTCTTTAGCGAAGATCTTTCGTGAGACGGAATTTAGTATTCCGCCCACAATTTTACCATGCGATGGTGCTGACTTCTATCGAGAGCCTGCTGGTAGTCAAGAGACAAAGCGAACCTGACTTCGTCACTCTGCTGCCTCCTTGATCTCCAGAATGAACAGAGCAAGCTAGTTTTCACACGATCAGTGACTGCGGAAACTAAGTAGATTCCTTTATAGCAGTTCAGTCTCCAGAGGTCATGATACGGCAACACAACTTTACAACAGCTTCACATCAGGTACGTATGCAGTTCCACCCATCTGTTCTCTAGTCCTTGTTATAGACTAGAATGAACAGCGTCTTTTTCAAAAGTGGCCCGCTGCGTCGTTCCGGGAACTACAGCAGACTGTCGCTGGAAGAAAGGTCAGTTACTCTCCACATACATATCCAATATAAAAAGCTAACGGGCTTGTGACCTTTCCTCAGATGAGTGTTTTGGACTGATTCTCATATTCAGCATCCACCTATTCACGTGACATTTGAATTCAGGAAATTGAATATGGTCTTTGGCGAAGCACTTTCGCAAGACGAAATTTAGTATTCTGGCCATAATTTTTTTCATCTTCCGTTTCGATAATCAGCAACGAGTATATGGACAGACAGGTCTGTGCCACTGATTGTCACTACTTCAGCTGAAAATATGTTAGGATTGGTTGGAAACTCTCGAGATACAAATTCGCTTCTACCACAACTGCCTTCATGTACATACAATGCATTGAACGGATGATATACGTAAGCCAGCTGCTAATGTTTGAAATACCTGCTGTGTGAGTATAAAGATAGCGTTTTGAGTTGTGAAAGCCGTCTGGAAGGTATACAGCGTCTGAACAGAACGGCAGATAGTGCTGTACACAGAGTGGGTGATAGTGAGGGATGGGTGGGGGAAGGGGAAAGGGTTGGAGTTGGGGGAGCACACAGAGCTGGCTCTGCGCCCGGGTTTCCGGCCGTCCATCTGTCGATGAGGATCCGGGAACCGGCTGGTGCGACAAGCCGACACCGCCAAACCTGGCACAGGACCCACCTCCAGCTGTCTGCGTATGCGACACAGCCTGTGCCCCAGACGACGCAGCAGGGGCTGCTGCGAAGGAAAGAGAGAGAGTGAGAGTGAGAGAGAGAGAGAGAGCACGTCTATGAGAGACGCAGAAAAAAAGACAGCAAGAGAGACGAGGGGTAGAGTTAGAGAGAGAGAGTAAGGGAAAGGGTGTCGGCCAGACAGGGACAGACAGAAAAAGTGCGAGAAAGAATGAGGGATAGAAAGTGAGGAAAATGGAAAGTGGGACAAAAACTGAAAGAGAGAGAGTGTAAGAGAAAAATGCAGGCAGAGACAATGAGGAAAGAAAAGCAAGAAATGAGAAAGAAAAAGAGAAAAAATTCAGAGAGAAAGGGACAGAAGTAAATAAGAAAGGGGCACAAAGAAGAAAAGACAAAATGAGAAAAAGAAAGAAAGAAATTTATAGACACACTGTTGGACGTGAAAACTGCCATATGGTGAAGGCAGAATGCAACAAACCTCATACTGGCATGGCGTTCTTGGATACAAAAATGATTAACATTTCAGCACAACAACGTACAGCTCATAACTCCATATGATATCTACAAACAGGGACAGAAGATGCTGTTGGTTCCTCATTCAGAAACGCATTTTAATGTTGGTTGTAATGCCTCCTGAGTGAAGGGGGGGGTTTAACGGATTTCCTTTAGCAGCAGTTCGACAGCAACGATGTCGTTGTCCGTCGAAACTGCTCGTGTTGCTTGCGATCCCTCAAGCATCGGGCAGCTGGAGCAGACGCAGTGGCTGCAGGAGGGCCGCAACTGGCACCGTCCACGATATGAGCGTTACCACACGACTAGCGCCCGACAGGACAGACGTAATGTTCTTCCAGCTGTACGGTATCTTATGGCGACGTCACGTCTCTCGAATCTCAAAATGGACTTGTTCGCCACAAAGCAGAGCCGTCGACACGGACGAAGCTGCATTTTCTATTTGCTCTAAGTGAGACGTGTCACTACTGTAGGGAGATGAAGGATGCTTTACGTCTGATGCGTGGTACTGAGTGCACGCGCACTGGGCCTATAATTCTGTCGCATTGTCCAGCATTCACATGACAGAACACGATCAAATAGGCTGGCGATGTGAGAGACGTATCCATACAGGCATTAGTGGTTAGTCATAAGCGTCTAGAGTTTTGTCTACTTGTGTAGAATCGGATTACATCGCAGCATTCCCACATGGCATGGTAATACAATACTGGCCATTAAAATTGCTACACCAAGAAAAAATGCAGATGATAAACGGGTATTCATTGGACAAATATATTATACTAGAACTGACATGTGATTACATTTTCACGCAATTTGGGTGCATAGATCCTGAGAAATCAGTACCCAGAACAACCACCTCTGGCCGTAATAACGACCTTGATACGCCTGGGCATTGAGTCAAACAGAGCTTGGATGGCGTGTACAGGTACAGCTGCCTATGCAGCTTCAACACGATACCACAGTTCATCAAGAGTAGTGACTGGCGTATTGTGACGAGCCAGTTGCTCGGCCACCATTTACCAGACGTTTTCAATTGGTGAGAGATCTGGAGAATGTGCTGGCCAGGGCAGCAGTAGAACATTTCCTGTATACAGAAGGCCCGTACAGGACCTGCAACATGCGGCCGTGTATTATCCTGATGAAATGTAGGGTTTCGCAGGGATCGACTGAAGGGTAGAGCCACGGGTCGAAACACATCTGAAATGTAACTTCCACTGTTCCATGTGCCATCAATGCGAACAAGAGGGGACCAAGACGTATAAGCAATGGCACCCCATACCATCACGCCAGGTGATACGCCAGTAAGGCGATGACGAATACACGCTTCCAATGTGCGTTCACTGCGATATCGCCAAACACGGATGCGACCATCATGATGCTGTAAACAGAACCTGGATTCATCCGAAAAAATTACGTTTTGCCATTCGTGTACCCAGGTTGGTCGTTGAGTACACCATCGCAGGCGCTCCTGTCTGTGGTGCAGCGTCAAGGGTAACCGCAGCCATGGTCTCAGAGCTGATAATCCGTGCTGCTGCAAATGTCGTCGAACTGTTCGTGCAGATGGTTGTTGTCTTGCAAACGTCCCCATCTGTTGACTCAGGCATCGAGACGTGGCCACACGATCCGTTACAGATGCCTGTCATCTCGACTGCTAGTGATACCAGGCCGTTGGGATTCAGTACGGCGTCCCGTATTACCCTCCTGAACCCACCGTGTACAGATTCTGCTAACAGTCATTGGATCTCGACCAACGCGAGCAGCAGTGTCGCGATACGATAAACCGCAATCGCGATAGGCTACAATCCGACCTTTATCAAAGTCGGAAACGTGATGGTACGCATGTCTCCTCCTTACACGAGGCATCACAACAACGTTTCACCAGGCAACGCCGGTCAACTGCTGTTTGTGTATGAGAAATCGGTTGGAAACTTTTCTCGTGTCAGCACGTTGTAGGTGTCGCCACCAGCGCTAACCTTGTGTGAACGCTCTGAAAAGCTTATTATTTGCATATCACAGCAACTTCTTCCTGTCGGTTAAATTTCGCGACTAAAGCACGTCATGTTCGTGGTGTAGCAATTTTAATGGCCAGTAGTGTATGTCCTGAAACCACTGTGGAATACCTAGGAGTAAGAGGAAGTGTTTCTGCACCAGACGACAGCATCCTGTGTGCAGCTGAAATGGTACTGAGGACAAGATGAGAGCGTCTGTGGTGCGCTTCATGTATTTCAAACCATCTGCTGACTAAAGCATCACAGAGGATCGAACTGGATGTCCAGACAGGCGGCTGGAGCGCTGGAAGTACGCTGTACGCTGTAGAGCGGAGCACATCGGGGAAGCTGGTGGCTGAGTGGTTCGGCGAGCCACGTCCTGCAGTGTCGTCTCGCGTCGCGTCGTGTCGAGTCGCTGGAGCAGCGCCGGCGTCGGCCCAGCAAGTGTTTGCCGATGGCGACGGCGCGGACCATTAGCGCCGCCTGTCGGGCGCCTCCCGCCGCGTCACGTGTCGAGCGACTCCAAACGGGCGCTGTCTGTCACAGCCAAAATACAAGACAGCCTCCTGTCGACATCGGCGGAAGAGCCACGCAGCCCACCTCACGGTGTGTGGCGGAGGGCAGGAGGGTGCGAGGGCGCCTGTATTCCACAGGCAGCGTGGGAGGAAAAAGAAAAGAAGACGAAAACCTCACTGACCGCGGCACCCTCTCACCTCACCAGCCCTCTGCTCCATTCTTGAACGGAAACAGCGACAGGCGGTAGGCCTCCGTGTGATCCGCGGTTTCTCGTCGCGCTAATTTCAAGAGAAGACCGTGAGAGGAAATGGTTCATTTCCCAACTCCTCTTGCAACGAACACTGCCTTGGTAATTTCCTGAAAAAGGTTCACATTAGCTTGCAGTCAAATAGTCTGCAGAAGTTAATGAGCCTTTCTCCATTCTCGGTGGTGGGTTTGTGTACAGAAAAATTTCCTACTATTGGTTGTATTTGTCTTCTCTACAGATCTGTGCATTGCTTTCTAGTGTCTCCCAAAATTGTTCTACTTTTTCTAGATGTCTGCTGTTGTCATTGCTGATAGTTGCATGTGCAATCATGATGGTATAACCCTTATCTGGTGATCTAAACGAGAGAACTGATATTCGCTCCGATGGGGATGCAAAATTTGTTATGAATTCTGTTAGATTCCGTTTGACCATGAAAGCTGTACCAAGCATGGTTACTTTCTACAAAATTGTTAAGGCTTTCGTGGCCACTTGTTGACAAACTGCCTATTGGCTTCTGTCTCGGGTTCTTCGGCCGACGTTCATCTAATGATTTTTCTGACGTTTCGCCAGCACGAGTGGCTGGCATTGTCAAAGCTTCACCCTCCATTGCCGGTGGTGAACTGGAGGCGAGCTCGCGGCCGCAGACTATATGTACCTGGCGCGCCAACGTCCGAGGGCTTCTCCGCGGTCATTTCCGGTGCGGTTCTCCTCTTGCTACCTGCGACGGTCGTTCGCTGCAGTACGGGAAGCCAGGATCCGTTTACCTTAAGGCTTTCCTCTTTCTTGTTGAAACTGTTCGCGTGTTTTTGGATTTCTACAGCTTCTCTGAACAAGCGCGTGTGATAGTGCTTCTCTACAGCCAGAACTTCCGTGTCGGCGAATTTTATTACGTGGTCGGTCTCATTCAGTGCGTGTTCTGCCACGGCCGATTTCTCCACCTGCCCCAACTTGCAATGTCGCTTATGCTCTTTGATCCTGGTGTTAATGGATCGTCCAGTCATTCCGACATAAACTTTTCCGCATGTGCAAGGTATACGGTATATTCCCGACATTGCAAGTGGGTCTCTTTTCTCCTTCGCCGATCTAAGACACTCTTTGATCTTCCTTGTCGGTTTGAAAATCGTCTTTTCGCCGTGTTTGCGCAATATACGGCCGATTCTGTCCGTCACTCTGGGAATGTATGGCAGAAAGGCCGTACCCGACATTTCTTTTTCTGGTTCCTTACTTCGCCGAGTGTTTGGCTCTGTTACACTTCTAATGTAATTTGTGGAGTACCCATTGCTCCTCAGAACAGTTTCCAGGTGTTGCATTTCTCGTTTGAGGTGTTGAGGCTCACATATTCGTCCTGCTCTCGTTACGAGCGTACTAATCATGCCTCTTTTCTGGCTCGGGTGGTGGTTTGACAGTTTGTGGAGGTATCGGTCCGTGTGTGTCGGTTTTCGATACACGCTGTGTCCCAGGTTTTCGCCGTCCCTTGTGACCAGCACATCTAGAAATGGCAGTTTCCTGTCCTTTTCTACCTCCATGGTAAATGTTATGTTGGCATGGAGGCTGTTCAAGTGTCTCAGGAATTCACCGAGCTGCTCTTCACCATGGCTCCACACCACGAAAGTATCATCGACGTACCTGTACCACACCTTAGGTTTGCAAGTCGCCGAGTCCAGTGCCTGTGCTTCGAATTGTTCCATGAAGAAGTTGGCCACCACTGGACTGAGAGGACTACCCATGGCGACGCCTTCCAGCTGTTCGTAGAAGAAAGAATGTCGGATATGGCCTTTCTGCCATACATCCAAAGAGTGTTGCTAGAATATATATATAAAGATTATAAAATGTTGTGCAGAGACGGCGTAAGGACTAGTTATAAACTGACAAAGAAGATCAAATCGTGAAACTTCGTGGCAGATTAAAACTGTGTGCCGGACCGAGACTCAAATTCGGGACCTTTGGCTTTCGCGGACAAGCTTCTGTGAAGTTTGGAAGATAGGAGACGTGGTACTGGGAGAAGTAAAGACGTGAGGACGGGGCGTGAATCTTGCTTGGGTAGCTCAGATGGTAGAGCACTTGCCCGTGAAAGGCAAAGGTCCCGAGTTCGAGTCTCGGTCCAGCACACAGTTTTAATCTGCTAGGAAGTTTCATTTCAGCGCACACTCCGCTGCAGAATGAAAATCTCGTTCTGGAAAGATCAAAGAGTGTCTGAGACCGGCAAAGGAAAAAAGGAACCCACTTGCGTTGTCGGGAATATACAGTGTACCATGTACATGTGGAAAAGTCTATCTTGGAATGATTGGACGATCAATCCACATCAGGATCACCGACTGTAAGTGGCATTGCAGGTTGGGCAGGTGAAGAAATCAGCCGTGACGGAGCACACCCTGTGCGAGACCGACCAAGTAGTAATATTCGCCGACACTGAAGCCCTTGCTGTAGAGAAGATCCACCCCACATCCATTTGTTCAGAGAAAGTGTGGACATAAACATGAAAGCAGCTTCAACACGAAAGAAGAAAGTTCAAGGTGAACGGATCCTGGGTTCCCGTCCTGCAGCGAACGATCGTTGCAGGTAGCAAGCGAAGAACCGCAATGGTAATGACAACGGAAAAGCCCTCGGACGTTGGTTCAAATGGTTCAAATGGCTCTGAGCACAATGGGACTTAACATCTGAGGTCATCAGTCCCCTAGAACGTAGAACTACTTAAACCTAACTAACCTGAGGACATCACACACATCCATGCCCGAGGCAGGATTCGAACCTGCGACCGTAGCGGTAGCGCGGTTCCAGACTGAAGCGCCTAGAGCCTCTCGGCCACACCGGCCGGCACGGACGCTGGCGCGCCAGGCACATTTAATCTGGGGCCTTGAGTTCGACTCCAGTCCACCGCTAGCAAAGGAGGATGAGGCTTTGACAATGCCAGCCACTCGTGCTGGCGAAACATCAGAAAAATTATCAAACAAACGTCGGCCAAAGAAACCGAGAGAGAAGCCGACTGGCAATTTGTCAAATGGTTCAAATGGCTCTGAGCACTATGGGACTTAACATCTGAGGTCATCAGTCCCCTAGAACCTAGAACTACTTAAACCTAACTAACCTAAGAACATGACACACATCCTTGCCCGAGGCAGGATTCGAACCTGCGACCTTAGCGGTCGCGCAGTTCCAGACTGTAGCGCCTAGAACCGCTCGGTCACCAAGGCCGGCGGAAATTTGTCAACTATAAATAATCTTACGTGAGAGTGTGGGAACTATAAGAGGAATTGTTGCTTTAGTTTTTAATAGTCGTAAGCAGAATGTGAGTAACGTTATTAAATTTTCTTCTGTTACTCCCCAGAAACAAGAACTTTCCGAGTTGGGATGACTTGCGTGCCTCAGCAGTACAGACGGCCGTACCGAGGGTGCAACAGAAAGCAGGGTGTCTGTGGAGAGGTCACTCCAATCCGTACTTCCTACAGACGAGCAGCAGCCTTTCCATTAGTTCCTTGGACGACAGTGTCGATGGCTGCCTGATTAGGCATTGCAACATCACCCAGTATTTCCTTTCTGAGAGAATCTGAAAGTACGGAGGAACTGCAGCCATTATTTTTCCCCAGGACATCCATCTCTTTTGTGTGGTTAAACGACGGTGGCACCGTCCTGGGTAAAATATCCCGGAGATAAAATGTTCCCCCAATACGATCTCCGGGCGGGGATTGCTCAGGAGGATAACATCGCGAGGAAAAAGTGAACTGGCGTTCTACAGGTCGTAACGTAAAACTTTAGATTCCTTAATCGCATAAGTAGGTTAGAGAATTTTAAAACTAGATATTTAGGATAAATCTCACTATTTTTTGTCTCAGTTGCGCACTCGTTTGATTCGATTTCGCGTTTCAGATCTAAAACAAAGTAAATCTAAATCTGTACCATCTAATATTCTTCAATAGTAGAAAAGAAAAGAACTGTATATAAATGTAGAATTTATCTAAGTAATTGCTACAGCAATCGGTCTAGTTTTCTTAGAGAAACATGTCAGGGTGCTCATTTTGAAATTGCGGTCAGTTTTTAAATAGGTGTATGTATCGGTAGGGTGGAGAAGGGGGGTGGAAAAATGGAGTGAGGCTGACTGGAGGAGGGAAAGGAAGCAGCGAGGGAATGGTGGGGATGTCATGAATTTTAACAAGAGAGATCGTGTTAAAACTATAGAACGTATAATTAAGTAAAAATTCTCGTTGTAAGAATAGTAGTGTAGAACAATGCTTATGTAAAATGTAAACTGTATAAAATAGTGAAATTGTAAAACGGAGCGAGGAGGGACTCAGAGCGGGCGAAGGGGGGAGGGGGGGTTTGGAGGGGGGATGGATAGTGGCAGTAATGCTATGGGTTCAGTATGAGAGAGAGTGTCTCACAATAAAGTTGCAGAAATTCAATAATGTAAAAAACATTCTGTTAAGATACCAGAATGGATGCATAAAACTGTAAAAGGAGGATAAAATAGTAGATCTTAAAGATTGAAATTAAGTAGCGAAAACTGAGTCAGTGTCTTCAGATATTCAAAGTGTGAAACTTTGAAAGTATGGAGTCGTAAGTTCTTACTCTGAAAGTATAAAAGTAAAACTGTATAAGGATTTTTCGTTAAAGTATTAAAATTTTAGGCATAGAGCAACAGATCTACAAATAATGAAAGACATAAATATTGCAAAATTACAGATGTGGAATTATGTAGAGGAACTAGACTTGCATGAATATAGAATATTATGAATTAAAAAAACGAAAACACTGAAAGTACAAAACCGTAAAAAATACACAACAATAAAGTATAAGACTATGGCGCAGCAACTAAAGTTATAGGGACAGGATGTGGCAGTTATGGTTCACTGCATCTGCAACTGCTTCTGCTTGGTGGCGGTGAACGGCGTGCTGTTCTGCAGTAGTGTGTATGGGTGTTTGTGTGTTTGTGTGTGTGTGTGTGTGTGTGTGTGTGTGTGTCTATGCGGGAGCCAGTAAATCTGCCCGCCGGCCTGCTGCTGGGAGGGGACGGGACCGTGTGTGGTGTCAGCCGATGCTTCTCGGTGAGTGGGGCTGTTGATCATATGAGCGCTGCGGAAAAGTGGACGATAGGAAGAGGCTGTCAAAGTTTCTAAAAGATATATTGTTGACAAAATCGTTCTGCTGATTTAATGTGTTGCCAGAGGGTGTGCTAAAACATCAATATCTTCCAGCATTCTCAGGATGTGTCACACATTCATTTTGCAGCACTTCAAAATGGGTATCAATAGTTCCAGCAGCATGCCGCGATGTTAGAAGGTGCTCACCGAACGCTGTTTTATATTACTGTGAATTGAAGTATGCTCTTTGACGTGCATTTCAAAAGTCGTGACTGTTTGACGTACGTAGACTTTTCGACAGTTTCCACACTTTAATTTATATACGGTATACCTGGTGCTGCTGCTTGCTTTATAGTATTGATTCCTTTATTCCTCTCATGATGGCTTATTGGCAGTTTAATTAACCTATTAATCATGGGTTGAAAATATGCTGTCTTGGTTCTTTCAGGGTCCCAAGACTAGTTGATGGCTCCTTTATTTTCGTGCTCAACTGCAAACCAGTTCTTTTGGATGAATAGCACACTTATCTCCGCTATGTCCTTAACATCGCTTTTAGCGTCATCCACATAACGGTAATAACAGAGACTTTTGCTGGATACTGCATGGTTGTTAGTGAAAACTTCGTTATCTATAAATCTACTTCCATTATTACTTCTACTTTTTGACTGAAAATGTGCTTTTAACGCGTCGGTGACTGAGCATTAATCACAAGACCAGATAAAGACAGACAGTGGTACTTATGAGGAACGAAGATTATGTCAACGAAATTGAAAATTTTTTTCTGAAAATGAGACTAACGTTCTGAGTAGATGTCCTAGAAAAAAGTTCCACGCACAGCTAAGGTGCAAAATAAGATTTTCTGTTTTCTGGGAGGGGAAAAAGAAAAATGTGTTCATGAACCCACACACACCAGACGCGCGTGCACAGGTCCTCATAAAAAGGACAAATCAATGAGGGTTGTATCCAACACGAGACAGAGACCAAGTGCCCTGATAAAAGTAACGCTAGCACAAAAGTTAGAAAGGTATACACATTTCACAAGCATTTGTTGTTCTGGTCTTCAGTCCGAAGACTTGTTTGACGCAGATCTCCATGCTACTCTATCCTGTCCGAAACTCCCCATCTCCGAACAACTACTGCAATTTAAATCCTTCTGAATCTGTTTAACATATCCATCCCTTAATGTCCCCTACGATTTTTACCCTCCCCCCCACCTCCTCAAACTTCCCTCCAATACTAAGTTGGTGATCCCTTGATGTCTCAGAATGTGTCCAATCAAACGATCCCTTCTTGTGTTCACGTTGTGCCACAAATTTCATTTCTCCCCAATTCTATTCATTACCTCCACAGTAATTTCGTGATCTACCCATATAATCTTCGGCATTCTTCTACAGCACCACATGTCAAAAGCTTCTATTCTCTTTCTATCTACATTGTTTATCGTCCATGTTTCACTTCCATACATGGCTACACTCCATACAAATACTTTCAGAAATGACTTCATAACACTTAAATCTATATTCGATATTAGCAAATTTCTCTTCTTCAGATACGCTTTTCTTGCCATTGCCAGTCTAGATTTTATATCCTCTCATTTCTTATTTTACTGCCCGAATAGCAAAACTTGTCTTCTGCATTAACTGTGCCGGTTTCTACTCTAATTCTCTCAGCTTCATCTGATTTAATTCGACTAGATTCCGTTATTTTTGTTTTGTTTTTGCTGATGTTCATCTTACATCCACCTTTCAATCTATAGATTGAGTAACATCGGTGGTAAGCTAAAACCGTGTCTCTCTCCCTTCTCAATCACTGCTTCCTTTTCATGCCCCTCGGCTCTGACATCTGCCGTCTGGCTTCTGTACAAGCTGCAAATAGCCTTTTACTCCCTGTATTTTACTCCTGCTACCTTCATAATTTCAAAGAGAGTATTCCAGCCAACATTATCAGAAGCCTCCTCTGAGTCTCCAAATGCAATAAACGTGGGTTTTGTCTTTTCTTAGCCATCTTACGAGATAAGTCAGAGGGTCAGTACTGCCTCGCGTGCTCCAACATTTCTTGGGGTCGACTTTTACCAGATTTTCCATTCCTCTGTAAAGAATTCGCATTAACCTTTTGAAACAATTATTAAACTGTGTGTTAGGTAATTTTCACACCTGTAAGCAACTGATTTATTTGGAATTGGAATTATTAGATTCTCGTTGAAGTGTGAGGGTATTTCACCTCTCTCATACATCCTGCACACCAGATGGAAGTCTTTTGTCATGGCTGGTTCTCCCAAGGCTATCAGTAGATCTGCAGAATGTTGTCGGCTCCTGAGGGCCTTGTTTCAACAACGGTGTTTCAGTGCTCGTTTTTAAGATCTACTATTTTATCTTCCTTTTACAGTTTTATGCATCCATTCTGATACTTAACAGAATGTTTTTTACATTATTGACCTCTTACGACTTTATCGTTAGACTCTGTCTCTTATTGAAACCATAACATTCCTGTCACTATCCACATCTTCCCAGCCCCCGCCGCCCTTGACATTTATGCCTGCTCTGAATCCCCCCTCGCTCCGTTTTATAATTTCACTATTTTATGCAGTTTACATTTTACCTAAGCATTGCTCTACATTACTAGTCTTACAATGAGAATTTTTACTTAATTATACGTTCTATAGTTTTAACACGACTCTCTTGTTAAAATTCATGACATCCCCACCATTCCCTCGCTGCTTCCTTTCCCCTCCTCCAGTCAGCCTCACTCCATTTTTCCTCCCCCTCTCCACCCCCTACCTCTAATATCTATCTATTTAAAACGCAGACTGCAGTTGAAAAATATAGTACTCAGACATGTTGCTCTGGGTAAAATAGACGGGTTACTGATGGAATTACTTAGGTAAATTCTACATTTATGTACAGTTCTTTTCTTTTCTACTCTTATTAATTACAAAGGGTACAGATTCAGTTTTATTTTGTTTTAGATCTGAAGATGATTCAGAGTGATCGAAACATGTAATCGAGTTAAAGAATTGTGTAACTGAGACATAACAATAAATGAGAATCATCTTAAATATCTTCTGGTATACAGTTGCTGAATTCTATCAAGAAGATTATGTCGACTACAGCCAGAATTTTAAAATGAAATGCATGGGTTTATTTTAGCTTTAGCGTGAAATACGCAAGTACAGTGGTAGGAAGACCAGAATTTCGGTACATGGTAATTGACACAAAATCAAACAGATGAGGTGCAGAGGCAAACCTAATAATGATTAAAAAAACAGGAATGCAGGTAAACTGCTGTGAACAGCATAGTGCACCAGTTATCGTAGCCACAGCAGACAAGACGCGAAAAACCATATTCGAACTAACTCGGCAAATGAGGAAGAGATTGACATATAGTACGTCGGAGGAAGATGGCATAGTTCTTGCTTCTGCATGAAATTATGAGAGGAATTTCGAAATTTTCAAAATGAAATTAATCACACATGTTTGAGAAGGTTTCTTTAAACTGAAACCCATGTATATGATAAAATCATAACTTTCGTGTCCCATAGTAATTTTCTTTTACAGGTTGGGCTGCTAGGTGTCTCACCCCAAAGATTCGGTTAAGACGTTAACATAATTTTGGTACCACCACCCAATTCACTATAAATTTTATTGTCAAGTAATACAAAATAAAAGTTTGTATTGCAGTTACCGTCCGTTTTGTTTTCCAGAAGAGTTATTGCACTTACCTGCTTCATCTGTATGTACATGTTTTATGGAGTCACTTCTTACAGTGAAGGTACTGAATCCAGTGTACTTACGATCTTTTTAGACACGCAGCACAGTCAAAATCATCAGCAGTTCAATTTATTTTTATCCCTCGTTTGCTTTTTGGAGGAATTTTTTTTTGTTTCAGTCCTTTTCTGCTGCGCTGCTTTCAAAATGTGTAGTGTTTCCTGGTCTGTAAACAACGATAAAATTTTCTTCCTCCTTTTCCTCGTTATTCCTAAAAATAGCTTCGGTGCAATCTTGTCAAACGAAGTAAAGGTCTCTGCTTTAGCTGCAACACGTTCGATGTAGTTTATGAACTTACACGTTCATTAGATGTGTTTGGTTCTGGGCTTCCAAATTAGCCAAGAATATTCATTCCACCAGGGTGCTTCTCCGTAATTTCTAGACATAGTTTGAAAAGAAATAAAGGTACAAAAAAGATATGAGTGACCGTCTTTCCCCAGAACAAATATTATGTCTTTCCTAGGTATCGGGGTGAAATGCGAGTTGAAATACGCGTGCTAGTATACTGGCAAACGGGAAGTAGCGGAACGTACACATATTTCAGGACACAGAGGGCATGAGAAACACATCATTAAATTTGGTAGAAGTGTGTAGAAATCACTATTATTCTTTTTAAATGTATCTGCCATTATTTTACAGCGTAAAATTTTAATACACATAAAAGTTTTTTGGCTACCAAAGACGAAAAATGTTTGTTACAACAGCATCTATCGCTTTCTACTCGAGACTTGAGGAAGCAGTGGACCACTAGGGACTGCGCCCTGTTGACTTCCTTGATGCAGTGACGTAATACGAGCAAATACGTGCTACACTCCAATTACAATCTGCCCCCTACTAACTCTATGATAAGACAAACAAAACCATTCAGATACTAAAGGCGGTCAAAAATTTTATAGGTGAATAGAAGCTGGTAGTAGGGAAAGGAAGAGAACAAAAAACAGCACCAGAACATGGCCTTGGGAAAAACGTAGAAAGATGGAGTCAATTTGTGAAATTTTGCACCGTTCATAGCATGATCGTTGCTAATACTTGATCTGATAATCGTGAAAAAGTGTTGTGTGCTTGTAAGAGCCCCAGGGCACTGGAAGACTTTAAAATGATTATGTAATGGTAAGGCAGAAATTTAGAAATCAGATTTTAAACTCTAAGACATTTCCAGGAGCATATGTAGCTTCCAACGATAATTTATTGTTTATCAACTGCATATTAAAACTGAAAAAATTTCAAATCGATAGGAATTTAAGGAGGTGGAGCGTGAATAAATTAATAGATCAAGAGGTTGTTGAAAGTTTCAGCAGGAGCATTAATCAACGCTGAACTGAAACAAGGGAAGGAAAACAATAAAAGGAATGGGGAGCTTTGAGAGCTGAAGTAGTGAGGACAGCACAGGAACACATTGATAAAGAGACAAAGGCATATGGAAATCCATGGATGACACACACGTGATATTGATTTTATCTGACGGAAGAATAAAATATAAAGATGCATACATGTACACATGAAGCAGATGAAAGGGAATAAAAATCACACTGACAAAGGTGTAGAAATACGCATGACTAGGGGGAATAGCAAAATTAAACACACTTTTGGAGGAACAAGTGGCAGCTGTGTGGATATCAAGAGCATTGGTTGAAAGATAGTACTAAGAAAGGAAAGGAAAACTGAGATATGTGAGGTGTATTTAAGGGAAAAACATTTGAGGAAAATATTATAGAAAAAGGATGAAAGGTAAGTGAAGATGAAACTGATACTGAGAGTAGAAGTTGACAAAGACTGAAAGACGAGAATCGAAGCAAGATTAGTCCCGTAGATGATATTCTTTCAGAATTACTGAGATCGTAGGAATAGGAAGCCGCGAAATTTTGAAGCCGTGGCACAATTTTTTCCGCATGATGTTCAAGATATGCGGTACAGGGAAAATACCCTCAAACACCAGAAAGAATGTAGCAGCCGCGATTCCAAAAAAGGCAGGTGCTGACAGTTGTGAATATTACAAACCATCAGTTTAAGAAGTAATTATTCTGAAATACTGACACGAATTATCTGCAGAATGTAAAAACTGATGGAAGCCGATTTTGTGGATGATCACTTTAGTTTCCTGAGAAACATAGGAACACGCGAGAAAACAATGGCTCTATGTCTTAAATTATAAGATAGATTATAAACTTACCTTTATAGCATTTGTAAATTTAATGAATGCTTTTGACAGCGTTTACTGGACTACACTCTTAGAAATTTTGAGGCTAACATGGATAAAATACAAGCAACTGAAGGTTATTTACAATTTATATAGAAACCAGACTGCCGTTGTAAGAATCGAAGGACTTGAAACGGAAGTAGTGGTTGAGAAGTGAATGAAACATGGTTGTAGCCTATCCTCGTTATTCAATTTGTACACTGAGGAAGCGGAAAAAGAAAACGAAGGTGAAATTTGCAAAGCAAATTTAAGTTCAGAGAAACTGTAATTCTTTCAGGGACTGTACATATCTCGTAAGAGCAGTTGAGTGGAATGGATAGGGTCTTGAAAACAGATTATAAGATGAATATCAGAAAAATTAAAACATAGATAATCGAAGTAAATCAGGTGGCATGTATGGAATTAGATTAGGAATGAGGCACGAAAAATGGTAGGTGCCATGAGCTATTTCGTCAGTGAAATAACTGATGATGGTGGAAGCAGAGGAGATATAAAACGCAATAACCAGAAAATCATTTCTTAACATCTAATATAAATTTAAGTGTCAGGAAGTCAGTCCTGGTTGTAATTTTTGGAGTGTGGCGTTGTACAGAAGTGGAACGTGACCGTTAACCAGTTCAGATAAGCAGAGAGTAGAGGTATTTGAAACTTGGTGCTACAGAAGAATGCTGCAGGTAAGTGTGTAGGCTGGATAACTAATCTACATCTATATGTACACACATACTCCGCAAGCCAACGTACGGTGAGTGGAGGAGGGTATGTTGTACCATTACTGGTCATTTCCTTCCCTGTTCCTCTCGCAAATACCGCGAGGAAAAAACGACTATCTATATGCCTCCGTATGAGCCCTTATTTCTCGTATCTTTGTGGTCCTTATGAGAAATGAATTTTGGCTGCAGCTGAATCTTTCGGCAGTAAGCTTCAGATGCCGGTTCTCTACATTTTCTCAACAGTCAGGTTACCCTCCATTGGGATAGTGGGTGCACTCAGCCTCTCTTATGTGACTTATAAATTATAGAGTGCAGCAATCAGTCGTCCTCTTTTTAGATTTTATTACGCAAATCTAGATTTCGGTTAGTAGCTAGCGATTCTCAATGCACTATTTTCTATTCTCAGTGCAATTCAAAGAACTGTGACTGTCTGACTGTCGCCCGAACAACAGGGACTTACATACATTGAGAATAGAAAATAGTGAATTGCGAATAGCTAGCTACTAGCCGAAATCTGGATTTGCGTAATAAAATCTAAAAAAGGACGACTGATTGCTGCACTCTATAATTTAAATTTCTCAACGGTGCTCCTCGAAAAGAACGTCGCCTTCCCGCCAGCGATTCCCATTTGAGCTCCCAAAGCCTCTTCGTAATTCTAGCGTGTATGAATAACAAATCCAGAAGGTCGCCTGTGCACTACTTTGATGTCTTCCTTTAATCCGATCTGGAACGGATCCCAAACACTCGAGCAATAGTCAAGAATAGGTCACGGTAGCGGTCTCCTTTACAGATGAACCACACATTCCCAAATTCTCCCAATAAACCGAAGTCTACCATTCGCCTTTCCTACAACAATCCTCAAACGCTCGTTCCATTTTATTTGGCTTTGCAACATTACGTTGAGATATATAAACGATATGACTGTGTCAAGCAGGACACTACTAATGATGTATCAAAATATTACTGGTTTGTTTTTCCTACTCATCCCCATTAAGTTAATTTTTTCCATATTTAGAGGTAAAAGTCATTCATCACACCAACTACAAATTTTGTCTGAGTCATATTATATCCTCCTACAGACACTCAACTTCGACGCCTTACCGTACACCATAGGATCATCAGCAAAAGACCGCAGATTGGTGCCCACACTCTCTTCCAAATCATTCACGTGCATGGAGAACAACAGCTGTTCTATCACACTTCCCTGGGGCACTCCTGTCGGTACCCTTGACTCTGATGAACACTCGCCGTTGAGCACAACGTACTGGATTCTATTACTTAAGAAGTCTTCGAGCCACTTACATATCTGTGAACCTATTCCATATGCTCGTACCTTCGTTATCAGTCTGCAGTGTGACACAGTGTCAAATGCCTTCCGTAAAACTAACAACATGGAATCTGAAACTTCCCGGCAGATTAAAACTGTGTGCCAGACCGAGACTCGAACACGGGACCTTTCCCTTTCTCACGCAAGTGCTCTACCAACTGAGCTGCCCAAGCACGACTCACGACCCGTCCTCACAGCTTTAATTCCGGCAGTACCTCGTCTCCTACCCGTGAGGACGGGTCGTGAGTCGTGCTTGGGTACCTCAGTTGATGGAGCACTTGCCCGCGAAAGGCAAAGGTCCCGAGTACGAGTCTCGGCCCGGTACACAGTTTTAATCTGCTAGGAAGTTTCATATCAGCGCACACTCCGCTGCAGAGTGAAAATCCCATTCTGGAAATATGGAATCTGCCTGTTGCCCTTCACCTATGAAGAAATCAGCTGATATTACGCGTGTTGAGGCATCAAAGAACCGTCTGGAAATGCAGAGAAGCGTGGGGCGGAAAGATTGTAGAGGCAGATCCACGCATGAGCAGGTACAAGTGGATGTCAGGTTTCAGTAATTACTCAGTCCTGGAGAGACTCTCACTCGGTAGACTAACGTGGAGAGCTGGATGAAACAAGTCTTAGGATTGAAAGCCACAACAATAATAACCACACCAACAACAAAAGCCTTTTATGTTGTTTAGTATGTTCTTTGTTAAGTGTACTTGGTTGTATAGTATTCATTTCCCTTTCTTTGCATGATTGCGAATTTGGACCATATAATCAGTATTATGGGATGTAAGTTTGTTGTTTATGAGATTCTTTACAAATGCACTTTGATCATTTTCATTAACTTTCGTGTTTCTTCAAAACCGGTCGAAGCGTCGCTTCCAGTTTGTCCGATCTATATCATGTCACAATTGACACATAACATTTTGCATATTCCTGATTTATGCAGTGCTTCTGTTCCATGGTTGATGGACCATGGAACGATACACAGTGTTGAATATCGTGTTTCTATCATTTTGGACCAAATAAATACAGCCTAAGTGAAAACAAATGCCGCATTCACTCCATGAAATTATGGTTATGGTACTCGTTATGACCTGCTAGCACCACTTTGATTTTATATCCTCTTTACTTCTGAAAAGGGACCCTATTCTACCAGGCTGTGTCTCAAAATATTTTATTTGCACTGCTAGTTTATGATACTGTATATTCATAAAGCCATTTAGAAAACACTACAAACCATAGTAAAAGAAGAGATCAAAAACATGAAAGTCGAAAAGTATATTGAATGTAGCATTAAACAACAGAATGCAGTTGTTACCTATGGTAAAAGACGCAGATACATCGGTGTCAATTTCGTTAACTTCTGCCGTCGTCAATTATTTTGCTTCCTGTGTAGAAAAACTTGTCTGATACTTCTTGAGTCTTATTTTCTGCTATAACTCCCACATCATCTTCTAAATTTATCTGAGTACACGCTGTTGCTCTTGTTTTAATTCTGTTAATGTTCTCCTTATAATTTCTTTTCAAGACACCATCACTTTCGTTCAATCATTTTCCAGCTTCTTAGCTATTTCTAACAAAAGAGCAATGTCATCGGCAAACTTTAAGACTTTTATTTCTTGTCCCTGAATTTCAATTCCTTTTCACATTAATTCTTAGTTACCTTTAATATTTGATAGTGTACGGATTGAATAACGTGGAAGATAGGCTACAATGCTGACTCTTACCCCCTCGCAAAATATCTGATTATTTAGTGGCCAGGAGGGTGTGTGTGTGTGTGTGTGTGTGTGTGTGTGTGTGTGTGTGTGTGTGTGTCACGGTTCTGTAGAACTCCAGCGCCACAGCCGCGGCCCACGGTCGTGTTTGGGGAATGGTTTGCCGGCGGCATGGCCTCGCCGTTGTAGGGCGCAGTCGGCCCTTGAAGGGCCCGTAGTCGCCTGAGTACATGACCCTGCACTGCCCTGCCCTGCGCTGTATAGCGAGGCCCTCGCGTTTGCATGGACCAGCGCGTTCCGGTCCACTTCATGAATTTACGAGCGGGACGCGTCGTTTCTAAGGCGGGACTTGCCTCTTCCTCAGGGGAGTAACATTGAACACAGCGTCAGTAGCGCTGCAAGACTCGGCTGCCGAGGTAAGAAGCGGGCAAGAAAACTCGTGAGATTAAGAGCGCCAAGGACGGGTTTGCTATGAAAACCAACACAGAAATCAGAATCTCGGTATACACAAGGTTTCTACAGTGACAGCCATGCATTTCATATAGCTACAAGGTGAACATGTATTTATTGTATTACATCCCGTTTCAAGTCCGCCCCCGGTAGTTGAGTGGTCAGCTCGACAAAATGTCTATCCTAAGGTCCGGGGATCGATTCCCGTCTGGTTGGAGATTTTCTCCGCTCAGAGACTGGGCGTTGTATTATCCTAACCATCTTCATTTCATCCCCATCGCCCGCAGCTCGTGGTCGTGCGGTAGCGTTCTCGCTTCCCACGCCCGGGTTCCCGGGTTCGATTCCCGGCGGGGTTAGGGATTTTCTCTGCCTCGTGATGGCTGGGTGTTGTGTGATGTCCTTAGGTTAGTTAGGTTTAAGTAATTCTAAGTTCTAGGGGACTGATGAGCATAGCTGTTAAGTCCCATAGTGCTCAGAGCCATTTGAACCATTTTTCATCCCCATCGACGCGCAAGTCGCTGAAGTGGCGTCAAATCGAAAGTCTTGCACCCAGCGAACGGTCTACCCGACGGGAGGCCCTAGTCACATGACATCTATCTATCCCGTTTCAAACCTAAAGAATAAAAATTCGAGTGTTATTTGTAGAAAACACACAAGTGAAATGTAGCAGAAATAATGGAATGACAACATCCAGTAGTCTACGAACGATAACAGCCTAATGTCAATAATTTTGTGCTCCGTGGCTGCCTTTGTTAGCGTTAGCAAGAATGACCACAGCTGTAGCGCGTTACGTCCCCTGCACTTTGCTTGTTCCAGGCGGGCGACAAAGTGTTTGTGCGCTCGTCTCTTCCCAGAACGTGCCTTCAACGGTAAGCAGTACAGTGAGATTCCTTGACACATGATGACGGCGGAGCTCTGTAAGAATTACTTTTGCCAAATTTTCAGTGTCACCTAATGATGCTCACTGTACGACATCGTTTATGAGGCAATAAACATATCTAGGTACAGATGTAACGGTTATTATTAATATTAACACCGGCTTACTTGATTTAACGTAAGAGATGATAACATATCTCGCGTGATGTCCAACGCTAAAGCCAGCCAGTTGTATGTAATACACTGAAAGGAACTGGCACACGCAAATAAACTGCCGTAAAAATGCAACACCCACACTGACAAGGTCATTTCATGAGGGGCGTTCAATAAGCAATGCAACACATTTTTTTTCCTAAAAGCAGGTCGATTTTTCTCAGGATTTCAATACGTCACATTATTCCCCAATCTTTTGGCTGCAAAATCCTATCTTTCAAGATAATCTCCGTTCAATGTGACAGCCTTACGCCATCTTACTGCGAGAGCTCTTATGCCCGCATCGTACCACTGTAATCATCGACATCAGAGCCAATGCCCTGCTGCATCGGTATCCGCCCCATCATGCGCTTACTGTTTCCTGTGTTGTGCGTCCTTCTTCGGACCAAACAGATGGAACTTGGAAGGTGCGAGATCGCAGTAGAAGGGTGCATGAGGAAGAACAGTCCAATTACGTTTCGTGCGCTCCTCTCGGGTGCGCGGACTTATATGAGGCCTTGATCTGTCGTGAAGAAGGAGAGCTTACTTTGCATTTTTGTGGCGACGAATACGCTGAAGTCTTTTCTTCAATTTTCGGAGGGGAGCACAGTACACTTCAGAGTTGGTCGTTGCACCGTGAGGAAGGATATCAAACTGTATAGCCCCTTCAGGGTCCCAGAAGACGGTCGCCATGACTTTACCGGCTGAAGGTGCGGCTTTGACTTTTTTTTTTTTTTTTCGCAGACAAAGTGGTGTGACGCTACTGCTAAGATTGCCATGCTGTTTCCGGTTCGAAGTGATCAACCCGTGTCTCATCGCCTGCGACGATGCTCGACAAAAATGTTTCACGATCACATGATCAGCCTTGTAACGAGCAAGCAGTTCCACACAGACGGTCCTTCGTTGTTCTTTATGGTCTTCTGTTCGGCGGCGAGAAACCCAGCGGGCACACACCTGTGAGTATTGCAACTGATGGACAAGTGTGTCAACACTAACAAAAGAGACGTCCTGTTCTGCTGCGTTGTGATCCATCGATCACCTCAAATGAGAGTGTCTGCACGTTCCAGCGTTGCAGGATAACAGCTGTGCTCGGCCGGCGGGCAGGAGCGAGACTGGACAGGTTTGTTCGGCTTTGTTGCAGTGATGACAGACGCCTCGCTCAACGACTCATCGTGCGTTTGTTCACTGCCACGTCTCCGTAGGAATTGTGCACGAATATATATATATATATATATATATATATATATATATATATATATATATATATATGCTCTGATTTTCCGCCAAAATAAACTCAATGACAGCTCTCTGCTCGGAACGCACATCTGTTATAGATGATGTTTTGATAGCTAAGTATAGCGCCGCTACCTATGGGATCTCCATGAAATTATGGAAGCTGGAATATTAAAAAGTGGTCTAGAAAAATAGAGTTGCCACAGCTATTGAACACCCTGCGTATTGAAAAGTGAGCTGGCAGGTTATTCTATAGGAGTATTTGGTAACAAATTCAGACCAAATGAAACACACGTGTCAGAGTAAAGGATGACCAAACGTTCGCATCAATGCACAGTCTATCTCACTCTGGTGGCAAAGCAAGCTATTATTCTCCCGTGAAAACAATCATAAAGGTGCCAAATGACACCGTGCAGTAGACTGTCCCAGACATCTAGCATCCTTTGTTGCACTTCGGCAATGGATCTTGCAGGCTCTGGAGAACACGTAAGCACCAACTTCGCCATATCCCAAACGTTCCCATTAGCGAGAGATCAGCTGATCTCGTTGGCCAGGGCACATGTTGTACACCACGAAGAGCTCGTGTCGTCGCAGCAGCCATATGTGGACGTGCATTGTCTTGCTGAAAAAGTACGTCATTTACCTGTCGAGGAAATTACAGTAGCATGGGAATAACAACCTGTGGAATGTAGCGGGCACTGGTTAGTCTTACCTGCAGAAACGCGTAATGTTACCGCGAGCTGTAACTGATGCCCTTTCCCCTCACACCATGAAGCCTGGGTGACACCTGTGTGGCCTGGGCACTCACCAGGTCTGCGCCACACACTTGTGAGTCCATCACTCACATACCGAAAGAACCTACTCTCACCATCGAAGACAACAGAGCATCCTTCCACTCTTCAGTCAACTCTGCCACGACGGCAGACAACCCGGTCTTGACCGTGTCGTCCTGTAGACGGCTTCTTGTCTACAGACATGCCGGCCGGTGTGGCCGAGCGGATCTAGGCGCTTCAGTCCGGAACCGCGCGACCGTTACGGTTGCAGGTTCGAATCCTGCCTCGGGCATGAATGTGTGTGATGTCCTTAGGTTAGTTAGGTTTAAGTAGTTCTAAGTTCAAGGGGACTGATGACCTCAGATGTTAAGTCCCGTAGTGCTCAGACCCATTTGATCCATTTCTACAGGCATACACAGTCGTAGTCCTGCTGCAAGTAGACGGTTCATAATGGTCCTCGGTGAAACAGCAGGTGCAACATGTGTCCGAATATCCCCCATAAATGAAATTGAGCGTTTGGCGTCATTGACTGGGAGGCCCCTTGCGGGGAAGGTCCGGCTGCCTTTGTGCAGGCCTCATTACTTTCAACGCCACATTGGGTTACCTGCGCGCCGGATGGGGATGAAATAATGATTAAGACAACACAACATCCAGTCCCTGAGCGGAGAAAATCTCCGACCCAGCCGGAAATCGAACCCGGGCCCTTACGACGCTAATCCGTCACGCTGACGACTCAGCCATCAGGGCGGACCCTCCCTAAATGATGTTCGGTCGACCATCGCTTCTCGCATAGTACCTCTGTCTTGGCGTGCGGAAGTCCAGAACCTGGCCTTCATATGTGCGAATGTTCCCAGGACCACTTGCGGAAGTAGCGACTATCGATACACTGTGCCCAAAATGTGCAGCTGTCTCTCGACATGTTCGTCCAGCTTCCTGCAGGCCCACAGTGTGACGTCTTTCAAATGGCTGCGGTAGTTCAAAAGGAGTACATACTCGTCGGTGGGGCATTGCTGTACTCTACAATGAATGTCGCACACACTGTTCGCTTCTAAACTCAGCAAAGTTACTCCCTGTAGAGTCCAAACGCAGGGCGCATAGACAGATATCCTGAGCGTCGCGAAAAATTAATCTCTAACACGACAACTACCCCGTATGCAATATTATACCCTGACGACATTGACCACAGTCCTTGAGAGTGCTGCATGTTTTTTCAGCAGTGTAACTGTGAACAGCACACTTTCCGTATTCGCACGCATTGTGCCGTATTTTATGATGGGACACTCAGATTGGGAGATTAAACTGAACAAAATTCAATAGAAGAACGATCTCGTAAAAACGATGGTACCACACTAAAAGCGTTATTAACCACTGTAAAGACAGAAGTTGGTCTTTTATATGAGTGTATGATTATAACCATATCAGTAGTAGATACAGATACAGTATTCATTATGTTGTACTGTATACGATCAGTAAATAATAATAGTAATGGCAATAATAATAATATGCTGGAATTAACCTCAGCTATGACAAATTAAGATAATAATGATAATAACAGAAATGGTTATACCAAATACATATGAATGAAAATGTGATTACTTTTAGACATGTCAGTCTAATTAATATTTTGTTCAGTAATGTGCTCAAAAAAAAAAAATGGTTCAAATGGCTCTGAGCACTATGGGACTTAACTTCTGAGGTCATCAGTCCCCTAGAACTTAGAACTACTTAAACCTAACTAACCTAAGGACATCACAAACATCCGTGCCCGAGGCAGGATTCGAACCTGCGACCGTAGCGGCCACGCGATTCCAGACTGAAGCGCCTAGAACCGCACGGCCACACCGGCCGGCCGTAATGTGCTCATTACGTCCTTTTAGAATGTCAGTAATCTCATCTAACGGGAATGTGAGGTAGAAACGCTTAAGAAACCGAGTCTGCAGAGAAAGCTGACTGGCTCCAAGAAGAATGACAAGTAATAGGGCAATGTTAATAAATGAGATGGCGGGAAGGACACAGAAGTAAATAGGGACGACCAAAGCGTGGAGAGAGATGGCAAGAGGAAGAGAACTGCGATATGCTGAGAAGAAACTTACGGAAGTGAAACATGTGACGCTTTGTCCTCCTCTACAATGATGCGTGGTTTTTGATGAGTCGCAGGTTACTCGAAACTGTTAGCGTGCAGCCAGGGCACTCGTGTAAAGTCACAGCAGCCTGGAGAGGAGGGCTGTGTACGTACCGCACATGTTGACAGCAAAGTGATCCCTGTGACGGCGCCCGCTGCCCGCATGCGATCGAACGTCACGCTGGGCGCTGCATCTGATCGCACGGCTGCTGCCGCTCCAACATAACTGAACGTCGCGGAGTACATATCATCAAAGACACCCAATTTCGATCGAACGTAGTGTAGTGACGAAAGGAACTTGATCATACACCAGAGTGTCTGAACCATCTTATCGCATTTCTCTACCGTCTACGAAACCGATGGAGCAGCAACTTGTATTGTCTCAATGAGTGTGTGAAGTAGGGTGTCACTAAAATAAATTTTAAGTTCCAATGAAATCAATGAAACGTAATCGAAAGTAACCAGGCCAGCTGAGCGCATTACTTTTTCCGGCTGTGAGGGGACTCTCTGCTCCCTGGTTCCCGCAAGCAATCACAGAGCGGCACCAGATGATGCTATAGCAAAGAGTGTAAGTAGGAAGTGACATTAAGAGAAACGTTACACAGAAAATAATTTCTTTTGAGTTCCAAATTTCAAATCTCGACGCGTCTGCAGAAGTGCGTTACGAAAAGAAGACACTTCTAAACATGCATGTGCATAGAAATAATTATAAAATCTGGCGTGACAACACACATAAACAACTTCCTTAGTAAGTTAACAAAACCTAAAATGTGCAGCGATACCATTGGTACAGTGTGGTGTTTCCCCTATTAAAATGTGAAATTACTGTCATTACATAGGTTGCGGTAGACAGCGTGTGGAGGGCTATGGTGAATGAACCGCAAAGGTAATTTCTAGTAAATGTTACTCCTCAGGCGGCTCCGCGAACCTCATCTCTTCTACAGCAGTCTCGACGTCCCCATCGAATTTCTCCTCCTGATATACGATTCAAAAGATAGCTGACTTTGGACTGGTCATAACAGGTACTACTACGCTGCTACAATAAAGTGTCAATACATGGTATACCACGGCATTTATTAATTCAAATCAAATTGTGTTTCGACAGTAAGCCCTGTATATACGAAATGCAGTCTCAACTCACTAATTACAGTAACGATCACAAAATGTGACTATAACCGGTGGAGCACCATAATATTCAAAGAGGAGTGCACTGTATTTTTTCTCATGTTTGTTTTGTTCAAATCGTTGCACTCTTCAGGGAAAAAGAACTTTAGATCATTTTCTTGCGCGTAATGTAGCACGTGTGATACACAATGCAGCGCGTATTCAAATACATAGACATGTAAACAGGCAGAATACGGCGCTACAGTAAGGTGACAATTGTCTGCCGCAGTTGTTAGATCGCTGCAGATATAGTAATACAAACTGTCAACAGATATCGTCACGATCGTGTTCTACACAGTAGATGGTATTGTAGTAAACAGAAAAACACGGCAGTGATGATGTCAGGGCACCTACGAAACGAGGTACTGTTCGCGGGTAGCCCCACATCCACAGACGCTCTGTACACAGTCACGGACGGTGCAGTATGGCGCAAAGGATACGCCTTCCAGATACTCAGTGGCGGAGGGCCATAGGAAGAACGGAAGCAGGTTAGTCGCAAACTGATGTTGCCCTATGGCTTAATGTGAATCGTTCTGTTGTTTCTCGGATGTGGCGACGGTTTATAAAGACAAAAACTGTATCTTGAAGACCACGGTAGGACCGGCTATGTGTGACATCAGGAAGAGAGGACTATTATTTGGCTGTAAGGGCACAACGGTGCCACCTTAGTATTGCACGTCAACTGGCATCCACTAGACGTGTTATATCGATGCGAACTGTGTACAGAAGGCTTCGGGAGAGTGACTTTTACTGTCAGAGACCAGCTGTATGTGTACCTCTGACGAGTCTTCACAGAAGGGAAAGTCTAAATTGGAGTCGTCAACATGCCACATCGATGGTCGAACAATGGGCCAGTATTCTTTTCACTCATGAGTCCCAATTTGGCTCAAAAATGGCTCTGAGCACTATGGGACTCAACTGCTGTGGTCATAAGTCCCCTAGAACTTAGAACTACTTAAACCTAACTAACCTAAGGACAGCACACAACACCCATCCATCACGAGGCAGAGAAAATCCCTGACCCCGCCGGGAATCGAACCCGGGAACCCGGGCGTGGGAAGCGAGAACGCTACCGCACGACCACGAGATGCGGGCGAGTCCCAATTTGATCTGGAGAGTGACTCTCGACGGATTTGCGTCTGGAGTAAACGTGGAACACGATTTTGGGACGCTAACATTGTAGAAAGATCCCGAATGGTGCAATCAAGGACAATCTTGACCACTCGAACACCTCTTCACGTACAGGTCAATCGGAAAGGTTTAATTATTGTCAGGCATCGGGACTTAATTTTGGGATCTCATCTGCGGCTGTTGCGAGGTTTTGTGGGCCAGAATTCGTGTTGATGGGCGATAATGCTCGACGTCAGAGAGCAAGTGTGGTTGATGTTTTCTTGGAACGGAAAACATCGCATGCATGGTATTACCTGCTCGCTCTCCCGAATAGAATCCCTGGGATGTACTAGGGAGATGGGTTGCATCGTGTCAGCATCCACCAACCACTCCGAGACTTGTTAGCAGCTCTGCAGGAAGAATGGGCATTATTGCCTCGACATGAGATTTATGACATCATTCGCAGCAAGCCCCGTCGTTTTCAAGCCCGTATTGCTGCCAGAGATGGTCACGCCCCACACTGAGCACATTAGCAAGTTGTTGGAATATATAGGCAAATCCGTTAAGTTGAAAAAAAACGAAGAACATTTTTGTCTACCGTTTTGTATGTGACAGTTGTTTACTCTTTACACTGTTTCTGCTTTACTATCACCTGTTTATACTGTTTTGTGACAAAGTGAACGCAATATTGCAACATTTCCGGTTGTTACTTTAATTTTGAACACCAGTGTATTTTGATTCCAGCTTGATGTTCGTTTTAGGTGCCTCATCAATTGAGGTCTTGTCGTGTTGACGTTCAAGGTTTGTAAATCAGCTCCTCCGTCAATGCCATTACTTGTCTGCGTAACAGTTTCATACATAATTATTCATGTTTTATATAGTACTAGGGAACCTGGCAATGCTATGCAGTTGTTCAATATGTATGGGAATTCTACATACGGCGTAATCTCCTGCTGTCCACCTCTTTGTCAGTCTCCTCCTCTCCCCCCCTCCTTTGTCCTACTCCTCCACCTTCCCTCCCCCCATTACCGTCCATTTCCGCCTCCCATGTCTCGCCCTATTCCCACCTCATCTCTCTCTCTCTGTCCTTCTCCTCTTTTCCCCAATCTGTCTATTTTTTCTCCCTCTTCGTCTCTCTCCATCTCCTCATCCGCTTTCTCTCTAACCTTGAGAGTTGTTTATTGTCATTGCAAGCGACACCTCGACTGGGAAATGAAGTTACTTAACATGGGTGGATAAATCGTTTGGGATCATTAATACTGGGCGTGCAAGAAAGACCTCCCCAGCTGTGGAGCTACGAGGACAGAAACTTCAATGATAGTATTTCTCATAGTTTTAATGTGTGAAATGGTAGGACCTCAAAGGTTTGGCGATTCAGATTTCGTAGTATCATTCAAATCGTAAGTCAGTAAGGCATAAATGCAATATCCCTTCTTCCTCTTAAAATTGACTGAGAAGAAAAAAACAACAACAGCACACTGTTAGTACACAATATTTATTTAGCAATATACATAAGGACAAAGAATATATGTAGAGGAAACAGTTCGTATAATCGTTTAAATGCCTTGATACCTAAGTTTAAAACTACCTACGAGAAAGAAAACAGAAGCGCACATTTTCAGAGCACTGCATTTTCTTTCTGGAAGTCGGGTCTAACAGAAAATTGCTACATTGTTGCTTAATAAGATATATAGCCTACGATCGTCTGAAACGTAACAGGGTATCGAGTAAGAATTTGATGTAAAACTGTCAAGAACTTCTAGACATTTTTGGTTTAAATATTGTAATAAAACATTTTATAACAGAAATAACTGTGCCAGATACTGTGCTACGTGTAGCAACCAAAGACGTTACTCCTTGCATTAGAAAAGCAAACATTATCATTACATTATCTCTGATTTTTAACATCTCTGTTGTTGAATGTAATTTTAATGACTCCAATTTTGTCCTTGCTCTGATAAAGACGAGGCGAGCTCATAATTGTGATTATTATGCATTACAACTTGATAGTAAAAGTTGTATTCAAGGAAGAACAAAACGAGTGCTCATCTCTGACAAATAATTAGGTGAGACTCGAACATAAATATTACTGTTTCTAATCTTACAAATTACTGTAGGAAGTTTCAGCTACATTACGTAGACGTGGAGTTATAGAGACGCCGAGGAGATTAGCGAACGAACCTGCAAATAAACAAGGCGACTTTCAAAGGACTCGAGGGCAAGCAACAAGAAATCTACCACAGCTCTTTACCAACGTATTACCGCGCGATAATACACACAAGGCGAGTTTAGTTTCAATGGGCATTCCCATACACCATTTGAAAGTCAAGAGTACGAGGTACATGCTAATCGTGTCTATAACACCAGAAAATATCACAAAGATAACAATATAATATTACATACATATTTATTTACCAAACATGTTTCAAAAATTGGTAGCATATGTCCGTCCGAAACTTTATTAGAGTACAATAAATCGAACAGCAACTTTTCAAGATTTTTACTAACATTTCCCCTTTATGTAATACTCATATATTTATGTATTCTATATATTAAAAATATGTAATCTACGTCCATCCACACGTTTATTAGGGTATGGTGTAAAAATTTTGAAGTAAATCTATCAGGAACTTATCCGGATTTTGTTAACGACGTTGAACTACAACTTGCATTTATATAGTACTATACAGGGTGGACCATTGATAGTGACCCGGCCAAATATCTCATGAAATAAGCGTCAAACGAAAAAAATACAAAGAACGAAGCTTGAAGAGGGAAACCAGATGGCGCTATGGTTGGCCCGCTAGATGGCGCTGCCATAGCTCAAACGGATATCAACTGCGTTTTTTTAAACAGGAATCCCCATTTTTTATTACATATTCGTGTAGTACGTAAAGAAATATGAATGTTTTAGTTGGACCACTTTTTTCGCTTTGTGATAGATGGTGTTGTAATAGTCACAAACATGTAACTACGTGGTACCACGTAACATTCCGCCGGTGCAGACGGTATTTGCTTCGTGATACATTACCCGTGTTAAAATGGACCGTTTACCAATTGCGGAAAAGGTCGGTATCGTGTGGATATATGGCTACTGTGATCAAAATGCCCAACGGGCGTGTACTATGTTTGCTGCTCGGTATCCTGGACGACATAATCCAAGTGTCCGGACCGTTCGCCGGATAGTTACGTTATTTAAGGAAACAGGAAGTGTTGAGCCACATGTGAAACGTCAACCACGACCTGTAACAAATGATGATGCTCAGATAGGTGTTTTAGCTGCTGTCGCGGCTAATCCGCACATCAGTAGCAGACAAACTGCGCGGGAATCGGGAATCTCAAAAACGTCAGTGTTGAGAATGCTACATCAACATCGATTGCACCCGTACCATATTTCTATGCACCAGGAATTGCATGGCGACGACTTTGAACGTTGTGTACAGTTCTGCCACTGGGCACAAGAGAAATTACGGGACGATGACAGATTTTTTGCACGCGTTCTATTTAGCGACGAAGCGTCATTCACCAACAGCGGTAACGTAAACCGGCATAATATGCACTATTGGGCAGCGGAAAATCAACGATCGCTGCGACAAGTGGAACATCAGCGAACTTGGCGGGTTAATGTATGGTGCAGCATTATGGGAGGAAGAATAATTGGCCCCCATGTTATCGATGGCAATCTAAATGGTGCAATGTGTGCTGATTTCCTACGTAATGTTCTACCGATGTTACTACAAGATGTTTCATTGCATGATAGAATGGCGATGTACTTCCAACATGATGGTTCAAATGGTTCAAATGGCTCTGAGCACTATGCGACTTAACTTCTGAGGTCATCAGTCGCCTAGAACTTAGAACTAATTAAACCTAACTAACCTAAGGACATCACACACATCCATGCCCGAGGCAGGATTCGAACCTGCGACCGGAGCAGTCGCTCGGCTCCAGACTGTAGCGCCCAGAACCGCACGGCCACTTCGGCCGGCCCAACATGATGGATGTCCGGCACATAGCTTTTCGGTTGAAGAGGTATTGAATAGCATATTTCGTGACAGGTGGATTGGTCGTCGAAGAACCATACCATGGCCCGCACGTTCACCGGATCTGACGTCCCCGGATTTCTTTCTGTGGGGAAAGGTGAAGGATATTTGCTATCGTGATCCACCGACAACGCCTGACAACATGCGTCAGCGTATTGTCAATGCATGTGCGAACAGTACGGATGGCAAACTACTCGCTGTTGAGAGGAGTGTCGTTACACGTATTGTCAAATGCATTGAGGTTGACGGACATCATTTTGAGCATTTATTGCATTAATGTGGTATTTACAGGTAATCATGCTGTAACAGCAAGCGTTTTCAGAAATAATAAGTTCACAAAGGTATATGTATCACATTAGAACAACCGAAATAAAATGATCAAACGTACCTACGTTCTGTATTTTAATTTAAAGAACCTACCTGTTACCAACTGTTCATCTAAAATTGTGAGTCATATGCTTGTAACTATTACAGTGCCACCTATCACAAAGCGAAAAAAGTGGTCCAACTAAAACTTTCATATTTCTTTACGTACTACACGAATATGTAATAAAAAATGGGGGGTTACTATTTTTAAAAAAACGCTGTTGATATCCGTTTGACCTATGGCAGAGCCATCTAGCAGGCCAACCA
Source organism: Schistocerca nitens (assembly GCF_023898315.1). NCBI lineage: Eukaryota > Metazoa > Arthropoda > Insecta > Orthoptera > Acrididae > Schistocerca > Schistocerca nitens. The sequence continues at coordinate 888,601,331 of NC_064617.1, forward strand.
TAGCGCCAACTGGTTTGCCCCTTCAAGCTAGAGAAGTTTCGTTCTTTGTAGTTTTTTTCGTTTAACGCTTATTTCGTGAGATATTTGGCCCAGTCACGATTAATCGACCACCCTGTAGATTGAGAAGAACGAATACACGGATCGTACTGGTCAACAATAATGAAGAAACATACACCCAAAATCATCCTAAACTGCAGTATTTTGTGACAGTAACCCTAATTTTATTAACTATATTGAATATCCTGCATTGTTTGGTCTTTCCCTGTCTGACGTCTAGTATCCGGTCGTGCGCCTGCTGCTCGTGCTTCCCGCGCAACTCACTCGGCCAGCGGGTAGTCTGCTCCAGAGCTGAAGGCGCTCCTCCTCCAGGGGCTGTTTATGCACCTCGCTAATACTACCCGGCCACGCGATTACTGGACTCGGGCCCCCCGTGGCTGTTACTAGAAAGGCGTGTTTACGATACACTAAACAAGTTTAGTGCTGCCTAAGGAAAGCGCATCCCACTGTGACTGATATCAGTTGTGCATATGTAATCAAGTGGTTCAACATGTCCTTGTGAAAGATAACGATAGAAACTCATTATAAGCCGACCGAAGCCCCTTCACCACCGGTTGCAATAATATTGGGCTTGACTGATTCACGGCTCAACCTCCAGTAGGCAACTCTTCACTGAGCCGTGGCGATGACCTCGTCCCGTTGCCCATCCGTCGGAGCTTTTGATCGAGTCTGCACCGGATCGCAATACTGCTCCAGCAACTGGAAACCACATCGAGCCACCAAGCAGTCTTCCAAGGAGGGACTCACAAGCAGAAGGCCTAAGAACGGCAAACCTATTCATATGTGGAAGGTTGCTTGTGTTCCACCGCATGGTCTATGATATTTTGGCTGAACATCCCACCCATTTTTGGAAAACCCGATCAGAAATTTTATGAAGTGCATTCGACTCAAAATTTATGGGATCGTTAGATGAATCAAAAGGGAGCATTTTACATCAGCGTATATGGGGTCCAGCAAACGTATATTCTCCTAGAAATCGAGGGAAGAAGCTTTTACGACTACTGCTTACGTACGCATAAGGTAAATGTAGATCAACGGAAGCGCCGCTGGCGTAGCGACCGAGGAATGTGGCTAGCACGCGGCGAACGTGTGTTCGATTCCGAATCTAGCTCTGTCTCTTATTTTCATTTCTGTTTTCTTCTGTATCGAATTTGGTAGGAATAGGAGAGTCGGTAAAATACGTAAATCAATCAGGAATAATAACAAGGTAGGCAAATAAATTTCTCCAAAAACTTTGATTCGTAAAGAATTTAAATTTTAATCCTGTTCATCTTACAGTACCTTTTTCACTCGCTCTGTTACCTGTTCCCCTAGACTTACACACCACTTAAACTAACTTACGCTAAGAACAGCACACACACCAATGTCCGCGGGAGGACTCAAACCTCCGGCGGGATGGGCCGCGCAATCCGTGACATGGTGCCTCAAACCGCGATGCCATTCCGCGCGGCAAACTGCTTTGGTGTCTCGGTAGACCTCGCATTTATTTCTTCTCTCTGAAAATTAATTACTTTTCGAAATTTTTACTTTGTTTTCTTCACTGCTTGCTTAATGTACGCACTGAATGATATCGGGGATAGGCTACAACCCCGTCTCCCTCCCTTTTCAATCGCTGCATCCCTCTGATATCCTTTGACTCCTATAACTGCAATCCGGTTTGTGTACAAATCATAAATAGTCTTTCGCTCCCTGTATTTGACCCCTGCTGTCTTCAAAATTTCAAGGAATGTATTCCAGTCAACACTGTGAGAAGCTTTCTTTACGTCTACAAATGCTACAAACGTAGAACCGCCTTCCTTTAACCTGTCACCTAAGATATTTCGTAGGCTTGCTATAGTCTAACGTGGCTAAATAAGTCTGCGTTCTCGTAGCCAGAAAATTCAGTAAAGATGAGGTTGACGAGACGCTCTAGCTCATCCGGCGTTACCCAGGGTGCAGGTGCAATATTTTAGTGCAGACGCGACCTAGATTCCACTCTATTTGCAATTGATCAACGAAAGCGCTTGATCAATCAAAGGGAACGCTAGCAGAGGTCTTAGCGGCCGTTAACTCTTATTTCTAAAAATGGAGGCCGCTTGGTTTGAGGCGCCATGTCACGGATTGCGCAGCCCCTCCAGCCGGAGGTTCGAATCCTCCCTCGGGCATGGGTGTGCCTGTTGTTCTTAGCATAAGTTACTTTAAGTAGTGTGTAAGTCTAGGAATCGATGACCTCAGCAGTTTAGTCCCTTAGAAATTCCCTCACATTTGAACATTTTGTTGAAAAAATGGAGAGTGAGGTTTGCGCGTTTCACCACAACAAACAAGCTGACACTGGGCTCAAGGTGCAATTAGATAACGATATTTTCCGTCACAAGAAGTACCCCAAGTATTTTGGCATCACACTCGACTGCACTTTATGTTACGGAAAACATCAGGAAAACACATCAGCCAGGACAAACGCTGGCAACAACATCATTCAGGGGCTGTGTGGTACAACCCGGTGGGGCTCCAATGGAGACTTTCCGTACAACTGCACTCGCAGCGGTTTTTTTGGCCGCAGAGTATTGTGCTTCATTGTGGTCTAACGGTTGTCATACCAAGCTTTTCGAAGCGCAGTTCAACAACACGATGCTCGCGATTACTGGTACAATCAGAGCAACTCCTGTCTACTGACCTCCGCTGCTAAGCAGTATCTGATGACCACAGATCCGCAGCATTGAGACCCTGCTTGAAGGTTACCACAGTCTTCAAGAGAATAAGAAACCACTCATTCATGACGACATACCTGTCTTACGAAATAAAGAGGCTTCGTTCGAGACACTGCCAACAACGTGTGCTGAACACCTATCTAGAACTTACACCAACGTAAGAGATCTCTGCAACAAGAACTGACAACACATCCGAAATTGACAAGAACGGGAATGTCTCGAGAAATATGTGCTACTGTGGCTGCCGAAATTGAGAGGAAACTGGGGGTCAAAATAAACAGAATACGCACTGGATGTGGTCGGTGCACTGATTCACTGTGAAGATGGTGTATTGCGTGGTCTCCGAGTTGTGACTGTGTTGTACTGAAACTAGCTACCAGACGTGTAAGAGAGTAGTGCGTCCTACGATGCTATAGGGGCACATAGAATGATTTATCGAATGCCAGCGCCTCAGTGATGGAATGGATTAGAAACCTAGGTATACACTATGTGATCAAAAGTATCCGGATACCTGGCTGAAACTGACTTACAAGTTCGTGGCACCCTCCATCCGTAATGCTGGAATTCGATATGGTGTTGGTCTACCCTTAGCCTTGATCACACCTCCCACTCTCGCACGCATGCGTTCAATCAGATGTTGGAACGTTTCTTGGGGAATGGCAGTCCATTCTTCACGGAGTGCTGCACTGAGGAGAGGTATCCATATCGGTCGGTGCGGCCTGGCACGAAGTCAGCGTTGCAAAACATCCCAAAAGTGTTTTATAGTACTGAGGTTATGACTCTGCGCAGGCTAGTCCATTAGAGGGATGTTATCGTCGTGTAACCACTCCGCCACAGGCCGTGCATTATGAACAGGTGCTCGATCGTGTTGAAAGATGTAGTCGCCATCCTCGAAGAAGATGCTTGAAACGTCCCCTTAGAAAAATTATACATGACTGTGCTTAAACTGACACACAATATTTTTTAGCGCAACGCAATCTGACTTTCAATAATCCCTACAAAAGAATGGCCCTGACTAACATTAACCTATGCCTTTCACAAATCACTTACCTCACAAAAATCTTCGTTACTCCAAGTACTGCAATACAGCGAGCGTCACTACTGCCAGCTAAATAAATGATTCAAAATACGGAAGGCACTAACTACTGATAGGCATAGTTAGCAAATGAAAGATTTTAATAGAGAACAAACAATGTATTTACCTTAATAGTGTTGAAAAATCATAATATACAGGGTGATTCAAAAAGAATACCACAACTTTAGGAATTTAAAACTCTGCAACGACAAAAGGCAGAGCTAAGCACTATCTGTCGGCGAATTAAGGGAGCTATAAAGTTTCATTTAGTTGTACATTTGTTCGCTTGAGGCGCTGTTGACTAGGCGTCAGCGTCAGTTGATGCTAAGATGGCGACCGCTCAACAGAAAGCTTTTTGTGTTATTGAGTACGGCAGAAGTGAATCGACGACAGTTGTTCAGCGTGCATTTCGAACGAAGTATGGTGTTAAACCTCCTGATAGGTGGTGTATTAAACGTTGGTATAAACAGTTTACAGAGAATGGGTGTTTGTGCAAAGGGAAAAGTTCTGGACGGCCGAGAACTAGTGATGAAAATGTAGCACGCATCCAGCAAGCAGTAACTGGACTACAGTATCTGGAGATGTTAGAGAATTGGCTGTTCCCTCAGCTCGAACAAGAAGCACAATAATTCATATTTCAGCAGGATGGAGCGCCACCACATTGGCACTTATCTGTCCGTATCTACCTGAACGTCAACTACCCGAGGCGATGGATCGGCCGCCAGGCAGCCCGTGACAGAGCACTTCATCACTGGCCTCCAAGAAGCCCTGATCTTACCCCCTGCGATTCTTTCTTATGGGGGTATGTTAAGGATATGGTGTTTCGGCCACCTCTCCCAGCCACCATTGATGATTTGAAACGAGAAATAACAGCAGCTATCCAAACTGTTACGCCTGATATGCTACAGAGAGTGTGGAACGAGTTGGAGTATCGGGTTGATATTGCTCGAGTGTCTGGAGGGGGCCATATTGAACATCTCTGAACTTGTTTTTGAGTGAAAAAAAACCTTTTTAAATACTCTTTGTAATGATGTACAACAGAAGGTTATATTATGTTTCTTTCATTAAATTCACATTTTTAAAGTTGTGGTATTCTTTTTGAATCACCCTGTACATAGCAGTTCATGACATCCAGTCTTACAAATTTCAAAACTCCGCTATTTCTCTCCCCACATCCACCACTGCTGGCGGCCCACCTCCAACTGCCAACGCTACGCGCTGTTAACATCCAGCTGCCGCTGACCAACACTACAATAGCGAACAACAATGCAAACTAGCCACAGACTGCACACAGCACAGCCAGTGATTTTCATACAGAGCGCTACGTAACGTTGCCAATAAGAAAACATAAACAGCCTACTTACATGCTTAATACATCAATGTAAGCATATACTGTGATAGTGCCTTGCAAAACAACAAGGCGTGCAAGCCCCACTCCATGGAAGAAACGACCACATTATAAGACCACCGCCTCCGAATTTTATTGTTGGCATTACACACGCTGGCAGATGACGTTCACCGGGCATTTGGCATACCCACACCCGGCCATCGGATCGCCATATTGTGTACCGTGATTCGTCACTGCACACAACATTTTTCCACTTTTCAATCGTCAAATGTTTACCATCCTTACACCAAGCGAGGCGTTTACCGGCGTGATGTGTGGCTTATGAGCAGCCGCTCGACCATGAAATCCAAGTTTTCTCCCCTCCTGCCTAACTGTCACAGTACTTGCAGAGGATCCTGTGTGATGGTCTAGGTAAGTGGTTCCCAACAGGTGGTCCACGGACCCCCAGGAGTCCGCGAGCTATGCCATTGGGGTCCGCAAGATGCTATTAGAATGGAAAATATATTAAATATATTTCGTATGATAACAGACTTTTTGTTTTGGCCGCTTCCTGCATGAGCAGAGCTTTAGCGAACGATAACTTCTCCGTCTAGCGTCCACCTAGAGCCAACGGACACTAGCACACTCTAGCCCAAAACTAGAATTACATAGAGGCAAATAGTTTTGCTGTATGCCGTTAAACTGCAGGCGCTGCCTCTTTGCAGCTGACAACTGACAGTCACTTTATGCAGAAACTCGCATTTCGGACGACAATCGGCCATTGTTAATTTATTGACAGTGCATTCACAGACCGTGTTGTTTACATATTCAATATTCTGTATTAAAACAGTAGTGTTTGTAAAGCGTTGTTGTTCGCGGAAGCTACAGTTCGCGTAGTTAAAAATGGACTTTTGGTTAAAAAGGTACCAACCATGCTCGGTGAGGGGGTCCACGAAAAAATTTTATTGGGAACCCCTGGTCTAGATAGATGTCTGCCTATTACACATTAGGACCCTCTTCAACTGTTGGCGGTCTCTGTCAGTCAACATAGGAGGTCGGCCTGTACGCTTTTGTGTTTTACGTGTCCCTTCACGTTTCCAGTTCAGTATCTCAGAGGACCTAGGGATGTTTGAGAATCTCGAGTACAGACGTATGACGTAAGTGACACCCAATCACCTGACCACATTCGGAGTCCGTGACCTCCATAGAGCGTCCCATTCTGCTCTCTCCTGATGTCTAATTACTACTGAAGTCGCTGATGTGGAGTACCTGGCAGTAGGTGGCAGCGCAATGCACCTAATATGAAAAAAGTATATTTCTGGGGGTGTCCGGTTGGTTCAAATGGCTCTAAGCACTATGCGACTTAACATCTGAGGTCATCAGTCCCTTAGACTTAGAACTACTTAAACATAACTAACCTAAGGACATCACACACATCCATGCCCTAGGAAGGATTCAAATCTGCGACCGTAGCAGCAGCGCGGTTCCGGACTGAAGCGCCTAGAACCGCTCGGCCACAGCGGCCGGCGGGGTGTCCAGATACCTTTGATTGCATAGTGTAATTATTTAGTCGATTTATTTTTGTCTTATGCAATGACGTTCATTACATATTACATATGTACTGCATGAGTGTGCCATACGAATGATGATGATGATACCTAAAGTGTTCCACCATTTCTAAGGAACCAAAATTGATGTTTCCCAAAGATCTGTTTCTACCAGTTCTTCGATTCTTCCGTGGTCAATTCGAGTCAGTATTTCGCCTCGGAATCTACGGCCCTGTTGTGATGGCGCCACCGACCATTCACGAGGCCGCACTGGAAGCCGCGTGTAGACTCCGGTGTACGGACAGCGGCCGAGTCGCGCGGCCAGACGCTGCCCGGGCCGTGGCGTGGCGGCGCGATCAATGCAGCGGGCAGCAGCAGCAGGGACAGGGACCAGGGGGCAGGGAGAGACCGCAACAGCTGCAGCTGCCGCGCCGGCTGGACCTGCCGCTAGCCAGGAGCCAGTAGCCAGGAGTCGAGAGTCAGTCAGTAGCCAGTAGCCATGAGCCGCTAGTCCCGAGCAGATAGCTAGGGGTCCACTCCTCGACAAGATGCCGTCCGTCTGAACGGCAGACCAGCATCAGGTCTGGAGACCGGCCGAAGTCCATCACGCCATAAGAAAGGCTGCCTTGTTGTTAAGCACGAGACGATATCGCTTAGAGCAGAGGACTTTTTAAAACAGTCTGTACAGTGGTGTAGCTTAAGGCCCAAAGAAACACACCCTACAGTCATTCACCCTGGTGGGCCCTCTTTTACAAGTAGTCGACGAAAAACAATTTCGGGAACTCATGCGATGCTCTACAGGTTTAAAAGTAGTAACAGGTAACAGACTGGCTGCATAGCATAATGGTTGTGGTACTGACCTTACATGCAAAATGTTGTCGGTTCGAATCTTGTCAGTTAAATCCTTATCGAAATGGCTTTGACCACTATTTTTATTCAACTAACTGGTTTAACGCAATTTCTTCTATTTGTATACCTTTGGCACATCATTTCAATTAATGATTTAACTTCTTCAATTGCTCTTTTTTTTCTTCCTGTCATTCTTTTCCCACATGGAATATTTGTGTGTTTATTTAATTACTGTTATTTATCTGTCGTAATGTTTAAACATTTGAAAATGCTGATGTGTCAGTTAAAAAACAAAAGACGAGATAATCTGTTTGCAATGACTGCCCACTGACGTCAATAATGTATTTCTGTTACAGGATGTACCTCTTTTAGGACGACATAAATTCTTATTGCACTACACACGTTATAATTGTATGGTGAACTAAAACGAAAGCTGAGATTATAAGTAAAATGAAACTCAAGAAAAATGAGAAAGAGGAATAATGAGCGCAATAACATGGACGAAAAGTAAGATGATAAAATGGAAGCAATTAAATGGAAGTTTAACCACAATAATAATCAAAATTACATTAACGAGAATTCCATGAGGAAAAAGACTGATACAGATAAAAATGAGACCAAATGATGTATTTCGTACCATGAATAACATAATGTGATGAAGGAATAGAACAAAATTACATTTAAACAAGTTAACTGAATTAAGATAATCATAACAATCATTTCGACACAGATTTAAAAATAAAAAGTATTCAAGCACCCAAAAAGATTCGACCCCACATCATTTTGCGTTTGAGATCAGTATCTTATCAATTACTGTATGCAACTTGCCTGTAAAGTGATAACATTTTTAAAGTTATAGAGCATGTAACATGCGCTAATGCACACGATACTCATTAAAGCCTGTACTATGGTAAGTTGACGGGCTTCACCTTAAGAGAAAGGATTTTTGTATAGATTTTGACCGCGTGTACCTGAATGGAGGCAAATCAGACGTACACCCACTCAGTAATAACGATGATACGTCAAGTAATTCCGGAGTGCAACCACACGTTAGGACGGACAAGAAACAACACAGCAGATGCTACCAAATTGTTAATAATACGGTCGCCAGCCTAATTAGGCATTAACTGAGTTTCTTCCCTGTACAAGTTGATGTACTTTCATACAAAACAACACGTAATAACACTGCATAATATGGTAAATTTTAGAACCAGAAAATCTACTGAACTAATAATTTCACTTTCTGTACTAACATGGACAAGCCATAAATACACAACAAAACACTATAATGTTTACTACAAACTTCGTACTGTCTATTGATCTGATTAAAATCGGGCATAGGTTACCCTAGAAATAGCACTTTCGAAACACACATACAATGTCAATTTTGAAAAAGGTAAAACACTGATAAATTTTGGTTTTATATTGACTTTAACTTTTCTGGTTAAATCAGTTCAGTACACTTCAGAATTCAAATGAATAAGAAAGAGGAGGGGGAGGGGACCCTGAAACTGTTATGATCACTGTATTGAAAATTTTGATTATTGAAATCATTAAGCACTCAAGATTTCCAATATATGAGTTACTACTCTTTTTAGCTTATTTCCTGCTCATTTAACTACCATTATTTTTATCTCAAATTAATTAAACTTCATTACTAAACCAATTTCAACTTTATCTTCCAACTTTGTCAGACCTTTGTTATTTACCTATATATTCATTAACAACGAAGTTCTTTAAACATCATTCTAACATAGATAGGTCTGCAGGTAATTATTATTAACATAAACTTTAAATCTTCATGTCGGGACACTCGGATTGCACAACATGTGGAAAGGACCCTGTCTAGGTTAGTTGTGAGGATAATTAACTGATAGGACAGTTCTGGTAAAATTTAAGTTGTTATTGAACAGTATGGAACAAAAGTAACACTGGTCCACACGAATACAGTACTAAAAGTTTCAACCTGTTTGTATCGATGTGGCGGTTGGCGGGCGGCGAGATGGCGAGGCACAGAGCACACATACAATCACAGCAATGGCTCTTGATGTATCGGCACTTTACTTCTTCATAGCGTCGCAATACTTTTCCATTTAGTGCCTATGGAATATTGCCATGCTGTATAGGCGTCGGAAACGGCACATCCGAGGCTCAACGAAATCATGTTTTCCAGGAGAGCCTCCTCGATCCAGAGCGTGTTTCTCAGACCGATGCCCAACTCCGACTACTACTGCTGAGCCCGTTATGCCATGCCGCGCCCGTGTGCATTTTCCCGCGCTCGCCTGCCATCCACCTTTTACCGCTCCCATACAGACAGGGTATTCACCCGAGGTTTTGCATTCTACATATCCTAATACATTGCCTATGTATGGACCAGACGCACAATTACAACTTCGACATCTTACAATAGTTTCAATGTTTCTTACATTTCAATTCTGTTATAACATTGCTTGAAATTTGACATAAATATTAATATTCACTTCGAAATTTGTTTACAGTTTCTTTAACATAATGGCATGAAACAAAAAAGAAATGAAAACAGAACATCGATTACACTAATTTATCAAAATTCAGAAGAAAAAATTATTATATGTACAATAGTACAGCGTTATTGTTGTTACAAGCATCACGCGAAATTCCGAAATTATTTCGTTGAGTACTCGCAAACGAGAACCCACCAGGGTGAATGGCTATATTTACTTGTTAGAGCAGACGTCATCGGTGCGGGTCGGATAAATGGTGAAATGAAGAGCGTGGTCCGCAACATCACACTGTACAATACTCGAGAGGACAGGATAACCAACATAGAAGTATTTATTAGGTCTACAGCGTCCCTCCTGTCGTGTTTTCTCTAAGTTCGAGACGTTATGGTGGAAAAAAAAAAGAAAAAGTTGCGATTGAAATTAATAGCCCACTTTCTCTCATCTTTCGAGCTGCATACAAATCCCGCGCCGGAAGAACTGGTCTTCTTTTGAGGAGATCCGTCAATCGATGCAATTTTCCACTTAGTCATGTGGCCGGAGGTACTGGTCTGCGAGATCCTGTACCATTGATAGGAACAGTTGGTAGCCACAGAGAACATCGTCTGGAGAAGAGGCGGGTGGGCCAGAACATCCCACTTCAATGTTTCCAACTACGTTTTGACGAGTTTAAGCCGGCCGGTGTGGCCGTGCGGTTCTAGGCGCTTCAGTTTGGAACCGCGTGACCGCTACGGTCGCAGGTTGGAATCCTGCCTCGGGCATGGATGTGTGTGTGATGTCCTTAGGTTAGTTAGGTTTAAGTAGTTCTAAGTTCTAGGGGACTGATGACCATAGATGTTAAGTCCCATAGTGCTCAGAGCCATTTGACGAGTTTAGCGACATGGAGTCCCGAGCATTTTCATAATGCAAAATCACCTCTTCCTGTCTATCGCTATATTGTGGTCGTTTGTCTTTCAATGATTGACTCACACGCATCTATTGCCTTCGATAACGATCTCCAGCGATTGTTTCCATCGTTTCAGTGGCTTCGAAAACCTTCGACGTCAAAATCACCGTTCATGAATCCCGACCACGCCAATATATAGGTGAAACAAGGAAATTCGGCACATGTGTCGACACTGTGACGTTTCAGGCCAACGTGAGAAGCGCAGATAAACAACCGAAGAGTCAGTTGTCGCCCAAGAAACTTCGCGACATTGGCGAGAACACCGAGTAAGTACCTTCGACAAAGGGGCATGAGGGGTCCCTTGAGGGAGAAAGAAGAGACGAAGAAACGTCACCTGGACGGGTGGGCTGATTGTTAGCGGACGTCATATTTCGCAGAAACGTCTTAGCCTCTGCTCTGCTCGACAGAAGACGATGTCGATACCGCGCCAGTAGGTCAACGCAGAAGATGCCACCCCAGTTGTTACCAGAAGGGATTCGTGTGGTACTTACCCAGATGGGTGGCGGGGACGAAGGGACTGCGGTCTCACCAAATGGGTCACCTGTGAACCTAGAGGCTGACGAACTCTGCCGTAAGACGCCAAACCTGTGGGTCGCTGGTTCGATGCCGGGACGGAGCACTCCGCGTCACGCCGTAGCCGCTTGTTATTAAATCAACGAGCGAATTCACAAGAAGGCAGCGCCGCCGCCGCAGTGAGTCATGGATACGGCTCTTGAGTGTGAGAATAAGCCGCCGGCGCGCCGCTGCAACATGAGCCGTTGCCCCACCATCGGTCACAGGAATCTGAACGCTATGACTCCGCCGCTCCGCCGCCGAGAGGAACTGAGCGAGTTAAAACACACTGTATTAGTTAGTTTGTTTAAAGTGTCTTATGTGTCATTAAATCACTGTTAGTGGAACCACCAACGTTTCACTCACATCTCACCCACTGAGCCAAGGAAAGAGCCCACTCCACCGCCTACAAAGCGTCGCTTTTCTCTCCCGCCATACCTAACAAAATAATGAACTTTGCACCCCTCTGTTACTGACGCTCAATATCTAGTGTCTCAAAACCCCGACTCGCTACAAAAATGACATCCATAATATCCCGTTTCGCACAAAATATGAGGTTTACATTTTATGTCTTTGGCTTAATCTAGTACAGGATCATTAACAATATGAATATAAGAAAAATAACATATTATAAGCCGTTGCCTACAGAGAAAATTCCTGGACTGAGTTAGATATTAACATTCTCTCGTCTCAAAATCTTCGTCATTAGTGAAGTTTTGGATCGGAGAACCAATGTGCATCGTGTCTTTCAACGATCTGAAATATCACTGAAAGAATTTTGAATACTTTGGTGCGCAGTTTTATGTAGTCGTTTGGTTTAAAAACTTCCATTCTCAAAGCGAGGATGCAAAGATTCCATCCTATTTCATTATTGCGAAAACTAGAACCAGTTTTGATATTACGTAAATACAAGTTACGAAAATGAACACAAAAGAGAGAAGAAAGGAATTTGCAATTAATATTACATAGCTTGTCCCACGAATCTCAACGAGAAAAAATGGCTCTGAGCACTAAGGGACTTAGCATCTGAGGTCATCAGTCCCCTAACCCTAGAACTAATTAAACCTAACTAAGCTAAGCACAGACACACATCCATGCCCGAGGCAGGATTCGAACCTGCGACCGTAGCAGCAGGGCGGTTCCGGACTGAAGCGCCTAGCACCACTCGGCCACAACGGCCGGCTAATTTCAACGAGACAGATAATGATCTGTATCATTCAGTTCATAATATTTAGAAACAAATAAATACTTTCAAGTACAACGCCAATAGTGGTTCAAATGGCTCTGAGCACTATGGGACTTAACATCTGAGGTCATCAGTCCCCTAGAACTTAGAACTACTTAAACCTAACTAACCTAAGGACATCACACACACCGGCCTGAGTGACCGAGCGGTTCTAGGCGCTCCAGTTTGGAACCGCGAGGCCGCTACAGTCGCAGGTTCGAATCCTGCCTCGGGCATGGATGTTTGTAATGTCCTTAGGTTAGTTAGGTTTAAGTAGTTCTAAGTTCTAGGGGACTGATGACCTCAGAAGTTAAGTCCCATAGTGCTCAGAGCCATTTGAACCATTTGACATCACACACATCCATGCCCGAGGCAGGATTCGAACCTGCGACCGTAGCGGTCGCGCAGTTCCATACTGAAGCGCCTAGAGCCGCTCGGCCACATCGGCCGGCTGCTTTGACATATCTTTCAGTGTAACCAAAGAGTTCAGCATTGTAATAAGTAAACCTTTACTGCCTGCTACAATTTAGATTAATATAAATTGAATACTATTGTAGATGTCGCCAACAAATCTATAGCGCCACTATTCAACTAATCGAGATATTGGTTCCAGTGTAACGATGGCATGCGTGATCTGCATCGTTTATGGTCTAAGTAAACGGTGATCCTAAGCGTTGGTAGCCATTCTAGCAACAACTCTTCATATCTTTAAGAGGCACTTTTGTTTCTATTTTGGAAGCTATTGTTGCCCTTTCTAATTTCGTATCTGATAAGTTGCGGACTTCATTCTCGCGGCTCACCTGGGTTTTATAGAAAGAAATACGTTCTTTACTATTAAAGTAGAGAGTGTGTATATTTCACCCATATTGCCTACTTGGCTCTCTCGTTCAGTCGGTAAACTCTCGACTTGTTAGGTGGAGGTATGGGTCTCAACACCAAGCTGACGCTATGGTTTTTACAGAAAAAAATGCCTGCGATGATGCATTAGGAGTAATCAAACGTATGTGCTTCAACCCACAGTGATGCTATGACTGTTTTCGCTGTGCCAACGTGAAAAATTTCAGCTTTCATCTGGATAAAAGGTTGAGAGTAAGCCAGTTCCTAGATTACGTTAGGTCAGTCTCAGGTATTAGCCATATTTGGCATTGGTCTCACATCTTTGAGAGACATTCACAGATGAAGCGCACGAGTGTTTAGCAAGCACGTTCTTTCTGTAGGACCCTCTTTAGTTATTCTTGGAACGTATCGCTTTACGAACGTGGAACTAGTTTCCTTTTCAGTCTAGCTCTGCGATTTATTCAATAGTTGCATTCTCTTATTCCAAAGCTTCTGTCTCTATAATTGTTTCAACGTTGCTAGCTATGTTGTGGAGTTATTTTCAAATAAAATTAGCACCCGGAAACTAGGCACATCAGTTGTTTCATAGGCATTGTCTCTCTCACACACCGAAAAGGCATGACGCTTCAAGTCAAGTGTATCATGGAAGCTTTAAAGAGAAGGATGGATGCTCTGGTGGCTACGAGAAGTTTAGTGGATCCTTTTCATATGCGAAGCACATGTTTCAAAACTCGTGAAAGTCTTCCACAAGTTAGTTACGGAATCCATTTCGAATATCACCACTGTGAAGGGACGCATTACCATGAGCAGGGACGTCTGGCGGTTCACACATAACGACCAATTTGTCTTTTTTATGACATCAAGAGCGTTATACAGTCGGCAAAGCGGAAGCAGGTCTGCGTCAGCTAACACATTTCCGCGAAACAGCCTTGCTTCACCGCAACACATGCCATTTTCATCACCGCCCAATTGCACATATCTTTGCCATAAAAAATTTGAAATCGTTACAGCTGTTATAAAGTGTACAACTGCTTACCTTTAAAACTGGCAGTGCTGCACACTGCTTGCTGTAGTGAAACACTTGTCCTGTAATGGGATAGGCTGGAACCGATATGCAGCTCACTCCAGTGATGATAATCCATCACGTTGGTATTTGTCCCACAGTTCAGTAGCATCATGATGATTTTCAAGGTCCCTTGATTTATTTTTCTTTTACAGTGCTCTGTGTTGAAACACAGGTATGTTTTACTTTGCAATTGCTTTAAAATTCCGAGAAGTCATGGATGGAGGGATCGGGTTTATAAAATTGTTGTTTAAAATGTCGAAGAAACGACTCCGCACCATCTGTAGTTCAGATATGATCTGTTGGTATACTGGTCCATAAATTAGGGGGATATTTAGCATGTTTACTTACACAGATTTCAGGTACATAGTCCAGAAAAAATATTTAACTGGTCGTGATTTGGACAACACTATGCAATGCAGAAAACGTATTACCGACTGTGTTGGGAGGTAGAAATCTTAAACCAAACGTGTATCTCAGAAACTTTCCAACTTCTGCTTGACCTAAGTGAGAACTGTGGTGTTCAGCGCTAACGCTTGGAAACACTATCTGTGCCGTCACATGAACAGCAATTTCAAAATCTAAGATTAATATTCCAGTGTCAAAAATTTTACTGTATAAACTACGAATACCGTTCCGCATGCGTTCAGAAGCCGATACAGCTTTTGTTAACGTTAAACAAAAAGCAACTTCTGCTTAGCCCGAGGTGGTATATGCGTGCCTACCGCCTACATCTGATGAAAGTGTTTTTTGTGAAACGTAAAATGTCCCACCCGCTAATACGGTACGGATCTCATTAAACAGAAATTGCAGATTTGGTTCACAAGTGAAAAATACTATATTATCTTCTAAGTCTACGAATCAGAAGGTTTCATCTCGATTTGTTTAAACATTCAGAATGTTTAATTCCACTAGTGCCTCCTTTGCATTACGAGGATGAGTGGGCATCTGTTTCCCTCGTCTCTGTACAACAATAAAAGCACATCATTTGTCTCGTTTTTCTGTTTTTCATAGCTAGATGATCTGGATAATTATAATACTATTTTACTCGGTTGTGAAATTAGTTGTTCACACGCTTTCCTTTTGCAATTATTCCACATAACATGTGACAGAATAACCCTAGCGCTAACTCATTCACTTCAGCATAAATATATAAAGTTGCGACACAGTTCTTCTCCGTGCATCTCCAAGAAATGTCGCCCGTCCTGATTTTACGCTGCTTACTGAATTTAAAATTATCCCTAATAATACGAGGGTTGCCCAGAAAGTAATGGACCGCATTTTCTTCTTCAACAATTTTTTATGGAACGTAATGAGAATTACACACACGAAAGAATGGTGTTTTATCTACACACCCTATTTTTCCACGTAATCTCCAGCCCGTTCTATGGCCTTCCTCCAGCGCGAAAAAAGGGCGTGTATGCCATGTCGGTACCAAACCTTGTCCTGGCGGCGGAACCAGTGCTTCACTTTGTGAATCACCTCCTCATCGTCCTCAAAATATCTTTCACGAATGGCTTCCTTTAATGGCCCAAACAAGTGCAAGTCCGAGGGGGCTAGGTCAGGGCTGTCGGGTGTGACAGCCGTGGTTGGTCTCACCGACCGATGCAAATCGAGGAGCTCCGCCGAACCGCCTTCTGATGACCTCACCCTCCGTGTCCAGCGACTGACTGTACTTCTGTAACAGCAGATGCTCCATAGACGTTGCACAAGCGTATGGGAATATTCCCCACAGTCTCTTTCCTGGAGTGAGAAATTCAATGATGACACGTTGCTTGTAACATACATCACCTACAGACGCTATTTTGAAACTGTCCTGTAGCTACGCTATCTGCACGCTCGCTCAGGAGACTTCAAATAATACACACGTAACGTTTCGCATTCAGTGCATTGTTTTCGGCTGAGAAAAGAAAAAGATGCATTACTTTCTGGGGACTGCTCGTATATTCCACTCCACGGTTTGTAATAGTTTTCATGAAGTCCATTCATTAAACGATTAAAGTGAGAAGATAAAGATAATTGCACTTCGATATTAGTGTTGAGACTTTGTTCCCACCTTCTACTTAAGTCAGTAATTTCCGACAGTATACAACGAGATACTCAGCACACTAGCAAACAGAACATGCAGCCTTCTAGCCTGCGGCCACTGAGTCAACATTCTTCGATCTAGCGCCATTTATACGCAGCAACAATTACGTGTGTTAGATGGGACTTATCGTAAAAATAGATTAAGGAAAGGCAAGCCTACGTTTCTCGCATTTGTAGACTTAGAGAAAGCTTTTGACAATGTTGACTGGAATACTCTCTTTCAAATTCTGAAGGTCGCAGGGGTAAAATACAGGGAGCGAAAGGCTATTTACAATTTGTACAGAAACTAGATGGCAGTTATAACAGTAGAGGGGCATGAAAGGAAAGCAGTGGTTGGGAAGGCAGTGAGACAGGGTTGTAGCCTATCCCTGATGTTATTCAATCTGTATATTGAGCAAGCAGTAAAGGAAACAAAAGAAAAATTCCGAGTAGGAATTAAAATCCACGGAGAAGAAATAAAAACATTGGGGTTCGCCGATGACATTGTAATTCTGTCCTGGAAGGACCTGGAAGAGGAGGTGAACGGAATGGACAGTGTGTTAAAAGGAGGAGGTGAACGGAATGGACAGTGTGTTAAAAGGAGGATATAAGATGAACATCAACAAAAGCAAAACGAGGAGAATGGACTGTAGTCGAATTAAATCGGGTGATGCTGCGGAATTAGATTAGGAAATGAGACACTTAAAGTAGTAAATGAGTTTTGCTATTTGGGGAGCAAAATAATTGATGATGGTCGAAGTAGACGATATAAAATGTAGACGGACAATGGCAAGGAAAGCGTTTCTGAAGAAGAGAAATTTGGTAACATCGAGTATAGATTTAAGTGTCAGGAAGTCGTTTCTGAAAGTATTTGTATGGAATGTAGCCATGTATGGAAGTGAAACGTGGACGATAAATAGTTTAGACAAGAAGAGAATAGAAGCTTTCGATATGTGGTGCTACAGAAGAATGCTGAAGATTAGATGGGTAGATCACATAACTAATGAGGAGGTATTGAATAGAATTGGGGAGAAGAGAAATTTGTGGCACAACTTGACTAGAAGAAGGGATCGGTTGGTTGGACATGTTCTGTGGCATCAAGGGATCACCAATTTAGTATTGGAGGGCAGCGTGGAGGGTAAAAATCGTAGAGGGAGACCAAGAGATGAATACACTAAACAGATTCAGAAGGATGTAGGTTGCAGTAAGTACTGGGAGATGAAGAAGGTTGCACAGGATAGAGTAGCATGGAGAGCTGCATCAAACCATTCTCTGGACCGAAGACCACAACAACAACAACAGATGGGACAGAATAAACGCTGAGTTGAAAAATGTACATAGCTTGTTACGCGAAATTTAATGCAGCAGTACTGAAAATTTATCTTTCGCCATAATGGAAAAGTATTTTTACGGTATTTTCTGTGGAATATCTTTTACATTTTTTTTCGCGTTTGCCACCCAGCCGTTGTCCCGGAGCGCCTGGTCGCGCGACCTCTAGCCGGGACGCCGTGGGCCGACGGGCGCGGGCGGCTTCCACCACTGTGCGCAACGGACGTGGCAGCCGTACCAGTTTTGTGCCGTCTACATCTACATCTGCATCTACATAGGAACTCGGCAAGCTACCGTATGGCGCGTGGCGGAGGGTACCCTGTACCTCCACAAGTCGTTTCCTATCCTGGTCCACTCTCAAATAGGCCGAGCGAAAAACGACTGTCTGTATGCTTCCGCGTGAGCCCTAATTTCTCGTTTATTATCATCGTGGTCCTTACGCACATTGTGTGATGGCCACAGTAGAATTGTTCGGCAGTCAGCTTGAAATGATGGTTCGGTTCTCTAAATTTTCTCAATCATGTTCCTCTAAAAGAACATGACCTTCCCTCCCGGGATTCCAATTCAGTTCCCGAAGTATCTTCATAGCGCTTGCGTATTTTTCAGACCTGCCAGTAACATATCTAGCAGCCCGCCTTCGTACTGCTTCGATGTTCTCCTCTAATTAGACCTGATGCAGATCGAAGACAATCGAGCAGTACTCAAGAACAGATCGCACCAGTGTCCTATATGTGGGATCCTTTACAGGTGAACCATTCTTTCCTGAAATTCTCCCAATAAACCAAAGTAGAGCATCCGCCTTTCCTACGACAATCCTCACATGCTCGTTCTATTTCTTATCACTTTACAACGTTACGGCCTGATACTGCATTTAAATGACATAACTATGCCGAGCAGGACACTATTAATGCTATATCGGAATATTACAGGCTTGTTTTTCCTACTCATCCGGATTGGCTAAGAGTTTTCGACATTTAGAGTTAGCTTCAATTTATCAAACCAATTAGAAATTTTGTCTAAGTCGTCTTGTATCCTCCTACAATCATTCAACCTCGAGATCTTACCGTACACCACATAATCATCAGCAAACAAAGGCAGGATGCTGCTCATACTGTCCGCCAGATCATTTATGTACACTACTGGCCATTAAAATTGCTACCCTCCTATCACACATCCCTGCGGCACTTTTGACAATAACCTTGTCTGTGATGAACATTCGCCGTCGATGACAACATTCTGCGTTCTGTTATTTAAGAAGTCTTCGAGCTACTCACATATATGTGACCTTATTCCATATTCTCGTATCTTCGTTAATAGCCTGCAATGGAGCACTTGCTTTCCGGAAATCTAGAAATATGAAATCTGCCTCTTGCCCTTCATCCATGGTTCTCAATATGTCATGTGAGAAAAGGGTAAGTACAGTTTCGCACGAGCCATGCTTTCTAATATCCTACTGATTCGTGGCCGTAAGCTTTTCGGTCTCAAGAAGATTTATTATGTCCGAACTGAGAATACGTTCAAGAGCTCTGCAGCAAACAGATGTTACGGATTTTGGTCTGTAACGTTGCGAGTCCGTTCTTTTACCCATCTTATATACAGGAATGATCTGCGCTTTGCGATCCCTTGGTGCTTGCGGTGGGCGATAAATTCGCGATAAATACAAACTCGGTAAGACGCCAATGCCGTAGAGTACCCTTTTTTTTTTTCATCAGTCTTCTGACTGGTTTGATGCGACCCGCCACGAATTCCTTTTCTGTGCTAACCTCTTCATCTCAGTGTAGCACTTGAAACCTACGTCCTTAATTATTTGCTGTATGTATTCCAAACTCTGTCTTCGTCTACAGTTTTTGCCCTCTACAGCTCCCTTTAGTACCATGGAAGTCATTCCCTCATGTCTTAACAGATGTCCTATCATCCAGTCCCTTCTCCTTATCAGTGTTTTCCCCATGTTCCTTTCCTCTCCGATTCTGCGCAGAACCTCCTCATTCCTTACCTTACCAGACCACCTAATCTTCAACATTCGTCTGTAGTACCACATCTCATATGCTTCGATTCTTCTGTTCTGGTTTTCCCACAGTCCATGTTTCACTCCCATTCAATGCTCTAGTCCAGACGTACGTTCTCAGAAATTTCTTCGTCAAATTAAGGCAGATATTGATACGAGTAGACTTCTTTTAGCCAGGAATTCCCTTTTTGCCTTTCCTAGTCTGCTTTTGATGTCCTCCTTGCTCCGCCCGTGATTGGTTATTTTACTGCCTAGGTAGCATAATTCCTTAATTCATCTACTTCGTGACCATCAATCCTGACGTTAAGTTTCTCGCTGTTCTCATTTCTACTACTTCTCATTACCTTCGTCTTTCTTCGATTTACTCTCAATCTATACTCTGTACTCAACAGACTGTTCATTCAGTTCAGCAGATCATGTAATTCTTCTTCACTTTTACTCAAGGTAGCAATGTCATCAGCGAATCGTATCATTGATATCCTTCCACCTTGAATTTTAAGCTACTCCTGAATCTTACTTTTGTTTCCATCATTACTTCCTCGATGTACAGATTGAACAGTAGGGGCGAAAGGCTGCATCCTTGTCTTACACCCTTTTTAATACGAGCACTTCGTACTTGGTCGCCCACTCTTATTATACCCTCTTGGCTGTTGTACATACTGTATATGGCCTGTCTCTCCCTATAGCTTACCACTACTTTTTTCAGAATTTCGAACATCTTGCACCATTTTACAATGTCGAACACTTTTTCCAGGTCGACAAATCCTATGAACATGTCTTGATTTTTCTGTAGTCTTGCTTCCATTATTAATCGCAACGTCACAATTGCCTCTCTCGTGCCTTTGCCTTTTCTAAAGCCAAAATGATCGTCATTCAGCGCATCCTCAATTTTATTTTCCATTCTTCTGTGTATTATTCTTGTAAGCAATTTGAATGCATGAGCTGTTAAGCTGATTTTTCGATAATTCTCGCACTAGTCAGCTCTTGCCGTCTTCGGAACTGTGTGGATGATATTTTCCCGAAAGTTAGATGGTATGTTGCCAGACACACCAACGTGAATATTCGTTTTGTTGCCACTTCCCAAAATAATTTTAGAAATTCTGGTGGAATGTAATCTACCCTTTCTGTCTGGATTCCGTAGAACTCTTCAAATACGTGAGACAATACTGATCCCTATGATTTAGGTTAGAAGTTAGATTAAAGAAAGGCAAACCTACGTTTACAGCATCTGTAGAGATGGAGGAAGATTTTGACAATGTTGACTGAAGGTATCAGGGGTAAAACACAGGAAGCGTAGAGTTATACACAACTTGTACGGAAGCAAGATGGCAGCTATAGCAGTCGAAGATCATGGAAGGGAAGTAGTGATTCAAAAGGCGTATGATGCACTCTATACGTCGAGCAGACGGTAGATGAAACCAGAGAAGAATATGGAGAAGGAATTAAAGTTGAATGAGAAGAAATTAAATCTTTGAGGTTGTTGATGATATTGTAATTCCAACAGAGACAGAAAATGGCTTCGGAATGCATTTAAATGGAGTGGACAGGGTCTTGAGAGGGTATAAGATGGTAATGGAATAAGGCTAATGGAATAAGAGTAATGGAATTTAGTAGAATTAAACCCGGCGACTGATGACGGCAGAAGTAGATAGGATATAAAATGTAGACTGGCAACTGCAAGAATTAAAAGTTATTAACATGGAATATACATTTCAGTGTTGGGAAGTCTTTTCTGAAGGCATTGGTCTGAAGTACAGCGTTGTACGGATGTGATATGCGGACGATGACCACTTTAGAGAAGTAGAGAGTAGAAGCTTTCGATATGTGATGCTACAGAAGAATGCCGAAAAGCAGGTGATGTAATTAAAGAGGAGGTACTGAATATATTGAGGACAAACAAATTAGTTACATAAGTTGACAAAAAGAAGGATTAGTGGACAGGACACGTTCAAAGACATTAATGAATAATCAATTTAGTATTAGAGGGAAGTGTGTGTGTGTGAGGGGGGGGGGGGAGGGGGGGTAAAACTGTGGAAGGAGACCAAGAGACGAGCACAGTAAGCAGGTTCAAATTTACGAGGGTGTCACAGTAGTTATTGGGAGATGAGGAGACTTGCACAGAATAGAGTAGCGTGGAAAGCTGTATTAGTGACAGGAGAAACGGGCACGTCCAATACGGGCTGACGCGCCTTCAGTCAATAGCGAACTGTAGACGGCGGCAGGCCAGGGAGGAAAGGATGGCCGCACTCTCCTCATGGAGAGCCTAACCGGTCACTACCACGCGGCTATTTTGGTGGCAAAACGAAATCCCTATAACATGAAGGGCGTATCTTCATTCCTAAATTTATTTAAAGTTACTTATACTTATAGAGAATTCAGCTGAGCTGTTCACCCCAGGAACCATTTAAGATTCTATTCTCGCTCAAGTGAATTGTTAAAAATTCTTTGCCAAATAGCATTCAGTCTTTCTCATAGTTATATTAATTACAGAGGTATTGGCCCGAAGTTCACTATGTCTAATAGAACTGTACTAATTTCTGCTGAAGGAGAGAAATTCAAAGGTTTTTCATTCGTCAGAACCCGACAGGTAGTTACGGGGATTGGTTCAAATGGCTGTGAGCAGTATGGGACTTAACTTATGAGGTCATCAGTCCCCTAGAACTTAGAACTACTTAAACCTAACTAACCTAAGGATATCACACACATCCATGCCCGAGGCAGGATTCGAACCTGCGACCGTAGCGGTCGCGCGGCTCCAGACTGTAGCGCCTAGAACCGCTCGGCCACACGGGCCCGCAGTTACGGAGAAACGACAATACTTAGAACTTATAATATATCTACTTTTAACAACAAATCGACTGGTATTTTCTGCGGAAGTTCATGTTGTTACACTGATGGGACCGTGCAGCTAGACGCAGTGAGGAGGATCTACTTAAAGAAGCAGAATAGAGCAGAAAAGTTTAATTCACAACTGTTACTAATCACACACTTGCCTACATGTGGCTGGGTCGACACATCGACTGGAAACAAAGGACGTCGGATCCAAGGGCGACACACACCTGCAATCGCTGGTGCTAGAACGTTGGGAAAGGCTGGAGAGATCCCTTCGACATCATTTCACTTGGTACTACAGTGCGATGTTCTTAATCATATTGGGCGTCGGAACTTGAGCATGCAATTCATCTCTGAGTTTGCAAAAGAGAGAAAAAGGCCAGTGGTGCTAAACCTGTCGATCGTGCAGACCACCTGTAACGCCTTCACGTCCTGTCCAGAGAGCAGGAAAAAGCTGTGTGAGCGTTGTCCTAGCCACAAGCGAGCTCTGAGCCTGCCACTCGTCATGCTTTTACACTGTGTTTCGTATTTCAGTCGCTATTTCCTCTTGCATGGCCGGTAACACTTTTATACGAAATGTGCCTATCTTCTACCCGTCAAAGTTTCTTCAGTCACGCAGACTTCAAGAATCCGCACCAAGCTTTCACACAAGACTGCCTCTTATGTTCAAGCAGCCTGAGCTAATGCGGATTCTAAGTGTAGCAATAAAAGCAGTATTTTTTTTTTTACATTCAGCTTTCCATTACTTGCAAAGCCACAAGTGTTTTGTTTGGAGAAATCATTCGAGAAGGACTCTATCGTCCTGATGGCGCATGAGAACCGAGTGGCAATTTTTTTTTTTTGTGTGTTAAGTTCCTATGGGACCAAACTGCTGAGGTCATTGGTCCCTAGGCTTACACGCTACTTAATCTAGCCTAAACTATGTTACGCTAAGAACAACACACACCCATGCCCGATGGAGGACTCAAACCTCCAACGACGGGTGGGGGGGGGGGGGGGGGAGCTGTGCGAACCGTGGCAAGGCGCCTCGAACCACGCAGCTATCCCGTGCGGAGAGTGGCAATATTCCATGCGTCTTCTGTAGTCCCCGCCGGTTAATCTGGTGACGAAGTAATCGGTGATACGGATGAAAGCTGTGGGTTTGGAGTGAGTAGCTCTCCCAATTGCCCTCCAGTAACACAGCTGCGATTGTGATCATAGCTCTGAATTAAATTAAATGAATAAACGTCACACAGTGGCTGCTGCAGTCTTCTCATAACGGAGGAGCAGGCTGATGCGAAATGCGCTTTTCTGTAACGAAGCACGGGTAGCAGTTATCGAGGTGTGAGAACTCTCCCAAAGACAGACACTGGAGTTCTGTCAGTCCTCACGGGTTAAATGGTTGGTTCAAATGGCTCTCAGCACTATGGGACTTAACATCTCAGGTCATCAGTCCCCTAGAACTTAGAACTACTTAAACCTAACTAACCTAAGGACATCACATACATCCATGCCCGAGGCAGGATTCGAACCTGCGACCGTAGCGGTCGCGCGGTTCCAGACTGAAGCGCCTAGAACCGCTCAGCCGGCACGGGTTAAGTCAACAGACAATGCGCGATGTGAAAACTGGAGGTTGGTGTGCAATTAGTGCTACATGAGTTACTGGACCGACCATACTCCACCGAAACATAACTTCCGAACTACGTCATGCCAATTTTTTTTTCAGAGAACTGAAAACAAATAAAAAGATCTATCGTTACTTGTTGCTGGACAGAGCATGAGCACACTCCAACAACGTATGCATGATGTTACTAACAGATCATTTTTAGTGACAGCAACTATCGTTTTTAAAAAAAATGCATTCTATTTACATACTGAACTAAACAAAACTCCGTCCGAACACGTCTCGAATGGCCTCATGGTACCGACTGACCGCTGTGTCATCCTAACCCAATAGGCGGCGCTGTGTGTGCATATGGAGGGGCATGTAGTCAGCACACCACTCACCCGGCCACTGTCAGTTTCGTAACTTCTCGGTCAAGTAGCTTCTCATTTGGCCTCACAAGGGCTGGGTGCACCCCTCTTGCCAACAGCGCTCGGCAGACCGACACGGCCACCTATCCAAGTTGTAGCCGACACTCAGTGCAGCAGTTATAGGTTGGTGGATGATGATTTTGATAATGATGATGATGATAATGATGATGATGATGATGATATCTGGTCTG
Source organism: Schistocerca nitens (assembly GCF_023898315.1). Taxonomy (NCBI): domain Eukaryota; kingdom Metazoa; phylum Arthropoda; class Insecta; order Orthoptera; family Acrididae; genus Schistocerca; species Schistocerca nitens. The sequence continues at coordinate 888,626,413 of NC_064617.1, forward strand.
TGTGGTGCTCAAATGCGCAGTTATCAGCGCTCGTACAAATTCCCAATCTTTACACAGTCCAATCTCGCCACTTTCACGAATGATGACGAAACGATGAGTATAACACAAACAGCCAGTCCCCGGGCGGACAAAATCCCCAACCCGGCCGGGAATCGATCCCAGAACCCCGTGATCCACAGACAGCAACGCTAGCCACTATACCACGAGCTAGAGAATGGATTGGTGGAAAAAAGATACGACAGTTAATTAGCGTTGCACTGATTGCACAATGCAGTCTTGTTTTCCCACTGTGTCCAGGCTCTTGATGTAGCTGATCAGCATTTTCAAAACTCCGACGTCGGTTGTTCTGCGAGTTTCCATACCCCGGGAAATGCAAGCATATCTCATCAGAAAGAAAGAGCAATCTTAGTCATCGACCAGGAACTGGATGCGCTGGCATCACTCTATAAGGTCCCAGAGTTGGTCTGTGCATAGCCCTGTGGGCATATGATACTGGCTGAACCAGTCTCAAGTGCCAAATGACGCGATTTCTTTAACTCATCTCGTTCGGCTAAAACCGATACGACATCTGCCAGATTGCGAAAATGGGACTCAGCTTAAGTGGCGATAGGAGGTTCTGTGCCCGGTACTGGTTACCGCCCAACGCCGCACGCAGCACTCGCTTGGTACGGGAAGCAACCTGCCCAGTAGCTAAAGGGCCCTCGCGTTCTTAACCGTAACGTTTAACCGGGTAAACGTTCCGCCCAGTGCAGTGCTCTGGCGTCAGAAGCCGGCTGCGACCGCCTGGCACGTATCCCCTGGTATGTGACGGGGCGGGCGGCAGCTGTGTTTACGCGCGGTGATCCATCAACGTCGGCACGCCGGCCGTAAACGCTATGCGACGGCGCCGGGCGGTACGCGCGTGACCTCTGAGTGTCACCACGCTGCTGCACTTATGCACTGAAGAACCAAAGAAAACTCGTAAACTTGCCTAATATCGTGTAGCGCCCCCGCGAGCACGCAGAAGTGCCGCAACATGACGTGACATGGACTAATGTCTGAAGTAGTGCTGGAGGGAATTGACACCATGACTCCTGCAGAGCAGTCCATAAATCCTTAAGAGTACGAGGGGATGGAGATCTCTTCTGAACAGCACGTTGCAAGGCATCCAAGACATGCTCAATAATGTTCATGTTTGGGTAGTGTTTAAACTCAGAAGAGTGCTCCTGGAGCCACTCTGCAGCAATTCTGGACGCCTGGGGTATCGCATTGTCCTGTTGCAATTGCCCAAGTCCGTCAGAATGCACACTGGACATGAACGGATGCAGGTGATCAGACAGGATGCTTACGTAAGTGTTACCTGCCGGAGTCGTATCTAGACGTATCTCGGGTCCCACGTCACTCCAGCTGCAGACGCCCCACACAATTACAGAACCTCCACCAGCTTGATCAGTTCCCTGCTGACATGCAAGGCCCATGGATTCATGAGGTTGTCTCTCGTTTTGAACGAGACTCGTCCGATAACGCAACGTGTTTTCAATCATGAACAGTCCAATGTAGGTGCTGGCAGGCCCACGTGAGGCGTAAAGCTTAGAGCTGTGCAGTCATGAAGGGTACACGAATGGGTCTGTTGATGATGTTTCGTTGGATGGTTCGCACGCTGACACTTGTTGATCTCACAGCTTTAAAATCTGCAGCAATTTTCGGAAGGGTTGCACTTCTGCCACATTGAACGATTGTCTTCAGTCGTCGTTGTCCCCGTTCTTGCAGGATCTTTTTCCGGCCACACCGATGTCGGAGATTTGATGTTTTACCGGATTCCTGATATTCGCGGTACAGGAAAATCCCCACTTCATCGCTACCTTGGAGATGCTGTGTCCCATCGCTCGTGCGCCGACTATAACACGACGTTCAAACTTACTTAAATCTTGATAACCTGCCATTGTAGCAGTACCCGATCTAACAAGTGCGCCAGACACTTGTTGTGTTATGTAGGCTTTGCCGACGCAGCGCCATATTCATTCTGCCTGTTTATATATCTCTGCCGGCTGGAGTGGCCGAGAGGTTCTAGGGGCTGCAGTCTGGAACCGCGCGACCGCTACGCCTCGGGCATGGATGTGTGTGATGTCCTTAGGTTAGTTAAGTTTAAGTAGTTCTAAATTCTAGGGGACTGATGACCTCAGCGGTTAAGTCCCATAGTGTTCAGAGCCATTTGAACGATATGTATCTCTATATCTGAATATGAAAACCTATAACTGAGACGTGGCACTTAGGGAAAGGCAGATTTTAATGTGGACGGGGCCTTACTCAGTTACCGTTGGTTGCTCAGTTTGTTTTCTTAAATCACGTACACTTTATCTGGAACCAATTGCATATACGGTTGACAATAAGGACAATTATCAAATTTGACTGTTAAGGCAACATCTAATTAAAAATTCTTAAGACAAAATGCGTTCACGGCTGAAGACCTTATTGACCAGAAATTCAAATTATTTGTCCGCTGAAGGCCCCAATAGTAATAACTGCAAATTAATTAAGAAAAAGAACAATCATCACACTCTGATCAAACCAAGAAAGAAATGGGCCTCAGACAGTGCTCCAGGGATTGGCCTGGGAAAGTCGCTCAACTTGGCAACTGATGAGACAGGGAGCCAAACGGTAGAATAACTCAGGCAAGGCGGAACCGGCGGACAGCACTGCGTCTTCAGAATCCGGTGTTTAGAACATCCAGAAGCAGAAGGAACCACTACGACCAAAGCAGTCCAACAGAAACAACATCTACAAACCACAATCAAGGAGGCTGTTTAACTACACGTCTTACCGGACAGCAGCGGCTAGGCGAGGAAAGGTACACTGCCGCGAAAATACGCTAATCTCCCGGGCAGGTAACTGGGGCGTTAGCGGCCGCTAGGCAGAAAAATACCGCTGGTTGAACTTCACCAATAAACACGAGGAATTCAATGATTAATAATAAGAATCAGAGGACGGCTAACTAATTTCGCCAACTCCAAACACTCCACTCGTTGCTCCTTGTCTCAGCAACCCTGGCAGCAGAAACGCGCGAAGAAATGGCGTGATCTCAAAATAGTGGAGGTTTCATCACTGGGTTAATGTTCACTCAACTCAAACGTCCTGGGTCCGGTGGACAACGAGGCTGTGGCCCTCGCAACCACAGCCCCTCGATCCGGCAGTGCCTTCGTGCCGCCAGCGGTCTCAGCATGTGCTCGAGCTGCCGAACCTCACTGTTGCTCAGTCCCAACCGAACCTCCTACACATCCGACCCGGAAAACACTTGACGTCGTTCCAAAGATAGTACCACGGTACTAGATATCGATAAACGCTGCTGCTGCAACTCGCGGACAAACAACGCTAGCATTGTAGTGGCGCCAGTAAACACAAGAAGAAAACGAGACGCCACTATCCCTATTACACGATGCCAACCTACCAGCGGCACCAACGCGAGCCGCACACGGCTCAATAATAGTTTCTTTGTCGCTTCAGTGTACAGGAAATTCGAACAAATGAGCAAGGGCTCGCCTGCGCTGACTCACACGTCTCTTTGCCTACCCACTTCTCATCATCGCTGCCATACTGTTCCATTTCGATGTTTCAGTGAGCCATGAAGAGCGGGAATTTTCCAAAGGGTATCCACAGGAGACCGTAAAACGTGGAGCCCTGAAGTCCGGCACACACAAGCGACTGAGAGCCGTGGGCGCTCGAAGCGAGAACACAGCGCCAGAAATCGTTTCAGTGGCCAGACCCACGGTGTCATCGCAGCTTCGAATACGCGGCAGTACTGTGCTACAAGGCTCAAATGGTTCAAATGGCTCTGAGAACTATGAGACTTAACATATATGGTCATCAGTCCCCTAGAACTTAGAACTACTTAAACCTAACTAACCTAAGGACGTCACGCAACACCCAGTCATCACGAGGCAGAGATAATCCCTGACCCCGCCGGGAATCGAATGTACTACAAGGCAGCCACTCCGGATGTAGGCATAAAAATGAGGGCAGAATGGCCGCTACACAATAAAAAAGTGATTTACAGGACCGGTTCCAACTACATCATACCAGTCTTACTTTTTTTCTTTCTCTGAAGATTCAGTCGGTAGTGAAATGGAAACCACATTGACAGTCCGATGAAACTTCGTGCAGATGCGTTTCACGTTGTCTTCAGGATACCCGTCGATCGCGTCAGGTCGCACTTTTCAAAGCGCACAGTGAGCGCGTAAAGGTGCTTGGGACAACAGCGCCAGGTGTGAAGTGCGTTGTGTAATCCGATTTCTTCTCGTTGGCGGGCTTCGCCTGATTTCGTGCATCGACCGTAATCCCCAGCTTCTTTAAAGTGGTTACCGTTTCCAGAGGCCTATCACCAATATCGTGTTGGATGAGTAATGGCGTTTCCACACCAAATTGTGCCGAATGCATTTCATTTGTTTACCTTTAGAGTCAACCAATTCCACCTACGAAAAAGCATCGATCTGTTATCTGTGTTGCCGCATTTCGCCAGTGGTGTTGCGCAGCAAGTGTCCTGCAGTCAACAGCATCGCCCTGCTTCAGCTTTACGCTTCCCACAGGTCCCCTGCTCCCTTCGTCAGGCACTTTCCTATAGGGCACACAGTGCACATTCTTTTCTATTCTCTTGCCAGGTATAGAAGCATGAAGTCGGGATTTGGTTGCAATAATTACACGTCTGTTGTTTGAAACTGATAAACAATGTTTTATTCAAAGTAACCCCCGTTGCTATTTATACAGTTCTCCCACCTGTCCGGGAGCCCATGAAAGCCACGCAAAAAAAAAAAAAAAAAAAAAAAAAAAAAAATTAAAAAAAGTCTTCTTTTGGAGCGAACCAGTCAGCGAGCCATTTTCGTACTTTTTCATATGAATTGAAGCGTTGTTCAGCGATAATGTGTCCCAGTGATGCACATAGATGCTAATCGGAAGGAGCCAAGTCTGAAGAATAAGCCGCATGCCATAGTATTTCCCAACTGAACGCCCCGATCGTTTCCCTGACTCGTTTTGTTGTGTGTGATGCGTCGTTATCATTGAGCAATATGACTCTGAGTTTCCTTTTTCCATATTCCTGTAGTTTTTCACGTAACGCCCGATTTAAATCGATCATTTTCTGTTGGCAGCGATTAGTGTTAACTGTTTCACCAGGCTTTAGCTGCTCATAATAGATAACACCCTTCTGATACCATCAAACACAGAGTATTGTCTCCTTTCCAAAGCGATTTGGTCTTGCAGTGGATGTCGATGGTTTGCCTGGATTCACCCATGATTTACGACGCTTAGGATCCATTTTTCATCATCTGCCACTATTCGATGCAGAAACGACTTTCTTTTGTATTTGGCGAGTAGCATTTCACAAGTGGTCTTTCGAATTGCTCGCTGTCTTTCATTCAGTTCATGCGGAACCCATTTTCCCACATTCTGCACCTCTCCCATAGCTTTAACTGAAGAGAAACGGCTTTCTGAGTCATATTCAATTGTTCCGTGAGTGCCTGTTGAGTTTGAGCATCTTCTTTTTCAATAAATCCTTCAATTCGTTGTCTTCGAACGTTATCTGTGATTCCCCGCGCTCGTCGTTTCTCACCTCAAAATCACCACTTTTGAATTTTTTTAACCACTCGGAACACTGTGTTTTCCCATGAGCATGTTTGCCGAAAGCTTCGACAAGTATTCTATGCTATTCTGCAGAAGGTTTCTTCAAATGATATCAGAAAACCAATGCTGTCCCCAATTCGTAGTTCGTAGGCACAAACCTCGACATGCTTACAGGTTTGAAACAGATACGTACGGAACTTGGGTTACTGTGTGTCGATATTCGTCGTCTGCCGTTACAGGTAGCAGATGGCGCTGCAGGCGCGGTCTCACGGTCCCTACATTGACGGCTAGCACCACCTGTAGGGAAATTTCGGTTTCATAAGTCCATACGTGGTACACCTGAGCGGGCGATCGGTCTCTGGTGACTTACGTAGCAACAAGTCATTGTTTTGAACTCTCGAGAACGATTAAAGTACTTACTACTAGAACACTCAGCGGACAGTTCGTTCGTACAAATTAGCGACAGCCGTAATCGAGCATCCGCCGGGTCGAACTGACGCGAAGGACGCTCCAGTACTTTTGGCACGTCGCCTCAGCTCGCAGGGGCTCCAGGTCCCTCGTGCTGATTGGTCCTTGCCTAGGATCGCAGTTCCTGCCACGGACGCCACTGCAGGCTATGGATGGGAGCCGGTATCCTCTCCACTCCCACACCGTTCCCGCAGCCCCGGCCACCCTCCTCCGCACCTATCTGGCAGGAGAACAGCTGAGGCGCAGTTACCGCCCCCGCCCCCTGCTGCCCGCCCCACCACCTCGCTACTGACGCCGCGAGCCGCTGCTTCGATCGCCGGCCGCTCTGGCCCAGCCCTTCTGCCACGCTTCCCGATTCCTCGCGCCCTTCAGGTTGAGTCTTCGTGCCGTCACCGCTACACTCTGTGCACTTCATTCCGGTACTTCCAGTGTTAGCGATCTGTTCCCTTCCAACGTAATGCGACCCAGTTGCAGAGCCACACACACTATCTACTGTACCTGTCAGGCGTGGCTGTCTACCTCTACATCTATACTCTGCAACTGAACGTAAGTGAATGGCCGATGCTACTTCTCAATGAAACAACTATTCTTCTACCATTCATGTATGGGACACGCACGGCAAGAGTGATTAAGAGTGCCAACTTAAACACCCCTCTGCAGATTGTGCTTAATCTCCTCTTCACAATTCCGGCAGTAAGTATGTAATCCCCTCTGTAGACTGATTCACTTCTGCTAGTATATTACCAATAAGCCTATAACATTTATGTTGTATACACTGAAGATCCAAAGAAACTGGTACACCTGCCTAATTTCGTGTAGGGCCGCCGCGACCACGCAAAAGTGCCGCAACACGACGTGGCATGGCCTCGACTAATGTCTGAAGTAGTGATTCCAGGAAACTAACATGAATCCTGCAACAATGTCCATAAATCCGTAAGAGTACGACGGGTGGAGACCTCTTCCGAACAGCACGTTGCAAGGCATCCCACATATGCTCAATAATGTTCATGTATGAGGAGTTTGGCAACCAGCGGAAGCGTTTAAGCTCTGAAGAGTGTTCCTAGAACCATTAGGTAGCAATCATGGACTTGTGGGGTGTTGCATTGTCCTGCTGGAATTGGCCAAGTCCATTGCAATACACAATGGACATGAATGGAAGCAGATAATCAGATAGGATGCTTAGGTACGGTACGCGTCACTTGTCAGAGTCATATCTATACTACTGGCCATTAAAATTGCTAAACCAAGAAGAAATGCAGATAATAAACGGGTATTCATTGGACAAATATATTATACTAGAACTGACATATGATTACATTTTTACGCAATTTGGGTGCATAGATCCTGAGAAATCAGTACCCAGAACAACCACCTCTGGCCGTAATAACGGCCTTGATACGCCTGGGCATTGAGTCAAACAGAGCTTGGATGGCGTGTACAGGTACAGCTGCCCATGCAGCTTTAACACGATACCACAGTTCTTCAAGAGTAGTGACTGGCGTATTGTGACGAGCCAGTTGCTCGGCCACCATTGACCAGACTTTTCAATTGGTGAGAGATCTGGAGAATGTGCTGGTCAGGGCAGCAATCGAACATTTTCTGTATTCAGAAAGGCCCGTACAGGACCTGCAACATGCGGTCGTGTATTATCCTGCTGAAATGTAGGGTTTCGCAGGGATCGAATGAAGGGTATGGTTCAAATGGCTGTGAGCACTATGGGACTTAACATCTATGGTCATCAGTCCCCTAGAACTTAGAACTACTTAAACCTAACTAATCTAAGGACAGCACACAACACCCAGACATCACGAGGCAGAGAAAATCCCCGAAATGAAGGGTAGAGCCACGGGTCGTGACACATCTGAAATATAAAGTCCACTGTTCAAAGTGCCGTCAATGCGAACAAGAGGTGACAGAGACGTGTAACTAATGGCACCCCATACCATCACGCCGGGTGATTCTCCAGTATGGCGATGACGAATACACGCTTCCAATGTGCGTTCACCGCGATGTCGCCAAACACGGATGCGACCATCATGATGCTGTAAACAGAACCTGGATTCATCCGAAAAAATGACGATTTGCCATTCGTGCACCCAGGTTCGTCGTTGAGTACACCATCGCAGGCGCTCCTGTCTGTGATGCAGCGTCAAGGGTAACCGCAGCCATGGTCTCCGAGCTGATAGCCCATGCTGCTGCAAACGTCGTCGAACTGTTCGTGCAGACGGTTGATGTCTTGCATACGTCCCGATCTGTTGACTCAGGGGTGGAGACGTGGCTGCGCGATCCGTTACAGCCATGCGGGTAAGATGCCTGCCATCTCGACTGCTAGTGATACGAGGTCGTAGGGATCCAGCACGGCGTTCCGTATTACCCTCTTGAACCACCGATTCCATGTTCTGCTAACAGTCATTGGATCTCGACCAACGCGAACAGCAATGTCGCGATACGATAAACCGCAATCACGACAGGCTACAATCCGACCTTTATCAAAGCCGGAAACGTGATGGTACGCATTTCTCCTCCTTACACGAGTCATCACAACAACATTTCACTAGGCAGCGCCGGTCCACTGCTGTTTGTGTATGTAAAATCGGATGGAAACTTTCCTCATGTCAGCACGTTGTAGGTGTAGCCATCGGCGCCAACCTTGTGTGAATGCTCTGAAAAGCTAATCATTTGCATATCACAGCATCTTCTTCCTGTCGGTTAAATTTCGCGTCTGTAGCATGTCATCTTTGGGGTGTAGCAATTTTAATGGCCAGTAGTGTAGATGTATCAGGGGTCCCATATGACTACAAACTGCACCCGCCTCTCACCATTAGAGAGCCTCCACTAGCTTGAACAGTCCCCTGCTGACATGCAGGGCCCATGGATTCACGAGGTTGTCTCTATACTCGTCGCGTCCATCCTCTCGATATAATTTGAAACGACACTCGTCGGACCAGGGAACATGTTTCCAGTCATCAACAGTCCAATATCGGTGTTGACGCGACCAGGCGAGGCGTAAAGCTTTGTATAGTGCAGTCATCGAGGGTGCAAGAGTGGGCTTTCGGCTCCGAAAGCCCATATCGATCATGTTTCGTTGAATGGTTCGCACACTTACACTTGCTGATGACCCGGCATTGAAATCTGGAGCGACTTGCGGAAGGGTTGCACTTCTGTCACGTTATACGATTCTCTTCAGTATTCGTTGGTCCCGTTCTTGCACGATTCTTTTGGTGCCTCGGCGATGTCGGAGATTTGATATTTTACCGGATTCCTGATATTCTCGACACACTCGTAAAATAGTCGTACGGGAAAATCCCCACTTCAACGCTACCTCGGAGATGCTGTGTGCCATCGCTCGTGCGCCAACTATAACACCACGTTCAAACTCACTTAAATCTTGATAACCTGCCATTTTAGCAGCAGTAACCGAACTGATAACTGCGCCAGACACATGCTGTCTTATATAGGCGTTTTCGATCGCAGCGACGTATTATGCCTCTTTACATATCTCTGTACTTGAATAAGCATGTTTATACTTGTACCAGTTTCTTTGGCGCTTCAGTGTAACATGTATCTAAGGCTTTAAAAGACTGTCGAACAGTGCACAGCCCTCTATCTGCATAGAGGAATATATAGTATCGGAATGATGTGAAAGTTGCAGCATACCACCTTGCTGGTCTGGGGTCACAGCGTCAATCACGGCAAGAGCTTTCAATTGGCTGATCAAGCTTCTACTTTACGTAGTAACAAAAAGTTTCCGTGACTGCGACTGGCTGAAACAAGCGACACACAATCTCCCTTCTGTCGGCACTAACTGATACACACAGATATTTCTTCGAACTGACCTATTCGAATTGTGATTCACTGACATCGTAGTCATACGATACTACCTTCTGTCCTTTTTCGAAATGGAGAGTCGTATATTTCTAAATATTTACTGCAAGCTACCAATCTTCGCACCACTTTGAAATCACATCAAGGTCTATATGTAATTACACAGCTCTCTTTCAGACTGTACTTTATTATAGATAAGTGCATCATCCGCGAAAACTCTGATGTTACCATTAATAACGCCTATTACGTCATTAATATACAACATGAACAGCAATGTTCCCAGCTTCCCTGGACGCACCTGAGGTTACTTTTACATTTGTCGACCGCTTTCCATCCAACATGGCATGCCATTTCCTCCCCACCGTGACCAGTTACAAATTTCGCTGTATACCCCATACCATCGTACTTTCGCTAGTAGCTCTAGGTGTAGTACTTAGTCAAAATATTTTCGGAAGGTGAGGAATGCCTGTCTAACTGGCTTTTGCTTTCTGGATGTTTTCGGTAGACATGGTGGTTGTCATGGAGGAGGTCATTCCATTCCGAGATGCATTATTATGTTTGTAACATAGAACATTTTCTAATATTCTCCAGCAGATAGATATCAAGGATATAGAACGAAATTTTGTGGTTCATTCATGTCACCCTTTCATGTAGATAGGTTTGACCTGTGGTTTCTCCCAACTACAACACACAGTTTTTTTGTTCAAAGAGTCTACATTGTGCTACGGTTAAGAGAAGGACTAACTCAGCCGTAAATTCTGCACAGAATCTGAAAGGAATTTCGTCAGTCCCTGGAGCTTAGTACTTCATTTAGCGACTTCAGTTGTTCTTGAATGCCATTGATACTAACATCACTTTTATCCTTTTTTTGCAGTGATGTGGGAACTAAGCTGCACAATACACCCATAGTACGACTCTCATGAAGGGTGGACCTTACCATGCTGGGGCAAACTGCGTGCCTCAATGGTACAAATAGCCGTACTGTAGACCTTCTAAAAGCACCCAACGGGTCCTTGCTGTACGGGTACTACGAACGACACAAATCAAGTAGGAATTACAGCAATTATTATTCTGAAGTGCAAGCAGTTCTACTGTATGGTTTAATGGCGATGGAGCCCCTTTAAATAAAATGTTCTGGTGGTAAAAAAATCCCGCAATAGGATTAGCGGGCGGTGACGGCTAAAGAGGATAATGTCACTAGCAAAAACAAAACCGGCAAATTAGACGTCGCAGAGTGAAATATTAAATTCCTTAATCGAGCAGTAACGTTAAAGAGTTCTCCTAAATCAACCTGAAGTTTGTCTCAAGAGAATGGCTATCATGTCGAACATGCGGACGAGTACTTCATCTGGAACTGCACATGTATCTCTACCGAGTACCTGTTGCTCATGCATTAAAACCAGCAGATGCTGTTAAGCGCCTCCAGTTTGCTGAATGGCTCTTCGCAGAGACGACAATGAATGGATTCGACATGGATCTGTTCTTCATGTCTGATGAAGTCTGGTTTCACTAGAGTAGTTATGGCAACTCATAGAATCACACGTTCTGGGCAGCGGAGAATCCGTGTAACTCCCACGAAACACCACTGCATGGTCAGTAGGTTGTGGTTTGATGTGCAGTGTCTGCGCGCCACAATATTGGTCCCATCGTCTTCTATCTGACGCTGACTTTGGCTCATTACATTGCTGACATTTTGAAATCATTTGCTGAAGCTTTAGCGGAAGAGAGAAAGATCTACAGATACTTACGACGGGATGGAGCAATTGGCCATGTAACTGGCCGAACCTTGGAGCACTGTTACACAATATATCTCGCCTTACAGTGTTGTTAGCAGAGGTCAGTGTGGTCGTGGCACTAGCTGGCTACCCAGGTCACTCAATTTGTTAGTGTGCGATTATTTTCTGGCGGGCCCACAAGTCTAAGGTGTATCACAACAACCCTCATAGTCTTCAAGAACTGCAGCAGAGTATTTCGGGTTTGATTGCAGTACTTCTAGTAGTCCAACTTCGACCCGCCTTCAGCGAGTTACTGACCAGGACCCAAAAGTTCCAAGAGATGAGTGGTGGTCACTTTCAAAGTCTGCTATAGTCAGGTTAGTACTGTATTTCCCCTCCTGCACTGTGTTTCTTTGTACCCTGGAACTCTGTTTTCCGCGCTACTTTTATTTGGCCCACCCTGTACAAATTCACCGTTACATTTTGGAGCTGTATTGACCAAATACAATGTCGTGCACAGCCGTTGTGAAATGGTGGTAACAGTGTGAGCAACGCCCCACAGACGTGCGGGATGCTGGTCGGAAAGGCAGGAAGATCTTGCATCGTGCGACGGTTTCCATCTTTTCAGCAAGCTGAAATAACACCTGGGGGAAAAAGTAATTTTTCAGTGATGTGGACATTACGTTGTGGTTCCGGAATGGCTCCGCAACACAGGATATTTCTGTCGTCGAAGAACTGAACGAACAGTACAGCGTTCCGACCGCAGTATACAGCGACTTGGTGACCGTCTTGAAAAATAATTAGCGTAGCTTTGAGGTGTACTGTAGCATTCAATGGTAGTTACTTGGCCTGCCATAAAATGTGTAAATTACTTTTTGAAGTGCCTTCGTGAAAAGGTAAATGTAAAATACATCTCTCAAACTTTTTTGCCAGTTGTGAAGTAACAAAAATCAAATACTTTTTTAAATTAGTTTTATTTTTAGAACTGGAGATGATCAAATAATGATCGAAACTAGTCACCATAAAGATAAATGTGCAACTGAGATGGTGAAATAAATAATAAATTTTAAATTTCAGCGAACTGGCGGAATGTCTCGTAATGAATATTTCAGCAATATTGAAACACGAAATCCACGTGGATGCAACAGAATCTAAGAAAAATTGAATATGACTCCTTGTCAGAAATATTATAGAGCATAGTAACCAATAGGAACTCACTCAGTGAAACGGAAGTTATATGCTGGTCATACATCAAATAAAACTGACTCTTTTCAAGGTGTGAGTTTCTAGTAACGACACAGCGAAAAACTGCAGTGTGCAGCAACTCATATATCACTCCTGTATTACACAAAAATCACAAAATGTTCGTTTCCAGTTTTTGTAATTTACTTTCGAGCAGTAGTTACCCAACAAATACCAGAATTACTTTATCAACTACGTTTTACAGATTCATATTATGCAGATAGTTAATCATGTTCCAGTGATTCCTATGATGTAATTAATTTTGCGGAGGAAATTTTATTTCATATGATATTTATAATTTCGTTTCCTAAAATCTTTCGACCATAGTAGTAAAATGTTGGTGGAATATCGTTGTGTGCTTCCTCGATTCCTTAATAATAAATGGAAAGCGCTAGTTTATTTTTATTTTAGGTCACTAATTTATTGTATTAACCGTTTTAATACTATACAAAAAAAGCAAACTAGCGCTTTCCAGTTTTGCTAATGTTATTCTAGCAAGAACCGACGAAGATTTGGTTAACATCGTAATTTTTGATTTATCCGAGGTATTTTTATTTCGTACGACATATATAATTTCATGAGCTGCAAAAATTCGAACCAAATCATACAAAAAAAAAAGGTTCATATGGCTCTAGGCATTATGCGACTTAACATCGGAGGTCGTCAGTCCCCTAGACTTAGAATTACCTAAACCTAAGGACATCACAGATATCCATGCCCGAGGCAGGATTCGAACCTGCGACCTTAGCAGCAGCGCGGTTCCGGGCTGAAGCGCCTAGAACCGCTCGGACACAGCAACGGCCCATATCATACAATTTTGGTGCAATGTCGTTCTGTACTTTTTAAAAGTATTTGTTTTCATAATATACACATCAAAAAAAGTTTTGCATCACCCCAGTTCCCAGAGCCCCCGACGATAGACGTTGACTGTGGATACTGTATCACAGACACAGTCTCTTTGACTGTTCAGAGATCTGACTAAACCCTCTCAAAGATGTAAACAACAATGCATGAGCAGCGCCTATTAGACGAGGGGGGTCCGACAGCCGATCAGTTCCAGTCATTACACCAGAAAGGAGGTACACCGCTCGTGTTATCTGAACTTCAACCATGCCTAGACGGTCAATACCGCGGTTCGATCGCGTCCGCATTGCTACTTTGTGCCAGGAAGGCCCTCAACAAGGGAAGTGTCCAGACGTCTCGGAGTGAACCAAAGCGATGTTGTTCGGACATGGGGATATACAGAGAGACAGGAACTCCTGATGACAGGCCTCGCTGAGACCGCCCAAGGGCTTCTACTGCAGTGGATGATCGCTACCTACGGATTATGACTCGGAGGATCCCTGACAGCAACGCCACCATGTTGAATAATGCTTTTCGTGCAGCCACAGGACGTCGTGTTACGACTCAAACTGTGCGCAATAGGCTGCATGATGCGCGACTTCAATCGCAACGCCCATGGCGAGGTCCATCTTTGCAAACACGACACCATACAGCACGATACTGATGGGCCCAACAACATGCCGAATGGACCGCTCAGGATTGCCATCACGTTCTCTTCACCGATGAGTGTCGCATATGCCTTCAACCAGACAATTGTCGGAGAACTGTTTGCAGGCTACCCGGTCAGGCTGAACGCCTTAGACAGACTGCTCAGCGATTGTAGCAAGGTGGAGGTTCCCTGCTGTCTTGGGGTGGCATTATGTGGGGCCCACGTACGCCGCTGGTGGTCAAGGAAGGCGCCGTAACGGTGTATGATACGTGAATGCCATCCTCCGACCGACAGTGCAACCGGATCGGCAGCATATTGGCGAGGCATTCGTCTTCATGGAGGACAATTCGCGCCCCATCGTGCACACATCTTGTCAATGACTTCTTCTGGACAACCACATCGCTCGACTAGAGTGGCCAGCATGTTCTCCAGACATCAACCCTACCGAACATGCCTGGGATAGATTGAAAAGGGCTGTTTATGGACGACGCGACCCACCACCACTCTGATGGATCTACTCCGAAACGCCGTTCAGGAGTGGGACAATCTGGACCAATAGTGCCTTGATGAACTTGTGGATAGTACGCCACGAAGAATACAGGCATGCATCAATGCAAGAGAAAGTGCAAATGGGTATTAGAGGTACCAGTGTGAACAGCAATCTGGACCACCAACTCTGTAGGTTTCACTGTATGGTCTACATCTACATCTACATTTATACTCGCAAGCCACCCAACGGTGTGTGGCGGAGGGCACTTTACGTGCCACTGTCATTACCTCCCTTTTCTGTTCCAGTCGCGTATGGTTCGCGGGAAGAACGACTGTCTGAAAGCCTCCGTGCGCGCTCTAATCTCTCTAATTTTACATTCGTGATCTCCTCGGGAGGTATAAGTAGGGGGAAGCAATATATACGATACCTCATCCAGAAACGCACCCTCTCGAAACCTGGACAGCAAGCTACACCGCGATGCAGAGCGCCTCTCTTGCAGAGTCTGCCACTTGAGTTTGCTAAACATCTCCGTAACGCTATCACGGTTACCAAATAATCCTGTGACGAAACGCGCCGCTCTTCTTTGGATCTTCTCTATCTCCTCCGTCAACCCGATCTGGTACGGATCCCACACTGGTGAACAATACCCAAGTATAGGTCGAACGAGTGTTTTGTAAGCCACCTCCTTTGTTGATGGACTACATTTTCTAAGGACTCTCCCAATGAATCTCAACCTGGTACCCGCCTTACCAACAATTAATTTTATGTGATCATTCCACTTCAAATCGTTCCGCACGCATACTCCCAGATATTTTACAGAAGTAACTGCTGCCAGTGTTTGTTCCGCTACCGTATAATCATACAATAAAGGATCCTTCTTTCTATGTATTCGCAATACATTACATTTATCTATGTTAAGGGTCAGTTGCCACTCCCTGCACCAAGTGCCTATCCGCTGCAGATCTTCCTGCATTTCGCTACAATTTTCTAATGCTGCAACTTCTCTGTATACTACAGCATCATCCGCGAAAAGCCGCATGGAACTTCCGAGACTATCTACTAGGTCATTTATATATATTGTGAAAAGCAAAGGTCCCATAACACTCCCCTGTGGCACGCCAGAGGTTACCTTAACGTCTGTAGATGTCTCTCCATTGATAACAACATGCTGTGTACTGTTTGCTAAAAACTCTTCAATCCAAGCACACAGCTGGTCTGATATTCCGTAGGCTCTTACTTTGTTTATCAGGCGACAGTGCGGAACTGTATCGAATGCCTTCCGGAAGTCAAGGAAAATAGCATCTACCTGCTAGCCTGTATCTAATATTTTCTGGGTCTCATGAACAAATAAAGCGAGTTGGGTGGTACAATATGCAATGTGTGGTACAACATACAATGTGTGGTTTTCATGAGCAATAAAAAGGGTGGAAATGATGTTTATGTTTATCTCTATTCCAATTTTCTGTACAACTTCCGTAACTCTTGGAACTGAGATTTTTTTATGTGTGTAAGAGAAACGTATTTTATTTCACCTCATATGCAATAATTTGGAACTTATTTTATTTTAAAAAGTTCATTCTTGATATGAAACGTAATAATGGATACCACTTAATGTACAGTCCAGAAATATAGTGCTTGGCATTTCCAAGAAGGGTTAGGAGTTACTGAGATGCACAAGAAAATTTGTGTTAATTACATTATGCTATTAACTAAAATTCCTTTAGCGTAGACTGCAGGAAATAAGCCCATTATAAAATATGTCGAGAATGGTGATATACGCTGGATGGTTAGAAAACTGTTTCTGGAGACAGGGAGTGGAGGTGCTATACGTGCTGCTGGTAAAAGCAACACATGCTATCGAGTTGCGCTACAATGCTGTTCCTAACGGCAACTTACGCACGATTTGTAAGTGGTGCTTGAGGTTTAGAAGTGGATATAATATCTGTCACACAGTAAACTATAAGATGTTTAGGCTTTGTGAAAGCCTTTGAGACGTCTCCATCTGGAAATCTGCCTATCAATCGTTTGGTAGGAAATTAATATGAATGTTTGGACTACGACTGTTGCTGTAGTTGAATGGCTAAAGGAATTAAAGGGATGGCACAAGTGCTAGACTTTTAACCACAAGTCTGGATTTCGATATCTGCCAGTCCAACGATTGTATTTGCCACATATCGCTTCCTTCTCCTCTGTTAATGGCTTGTTGATCTAAACAATTCCATGCTGCACCACGATTCAGACTCCGTGATACACTATAGGTCCAGCTACAAATGGTTAGCTGATTCAGTACAAAAATACGACGGCATACCAACTACAATGAGACGATTCCGAGTGCAGCAATGAGTTGTTCAAAGCACCTTTCAGGTTAGAGAAAGCTTTACATTTCTTTCTACTTGTGATTATTCCAGGCTTCGGAGAGTTAGTCATTTACTTGCTTAACACCGAGCGATTTCCAGTAGCGTGTCATGTTTTTCAACGCTCATTTACGTAACCTATGCCGTGTACTTCAGCCGCAATATTACAACAGGGCTCCACGGCTGACTGAAGAGCCGTGACGTCACACGGAGAGACCAACGGGGCGTGCGGCGGCTTCGCGCTACCCGCAGCCGCGCCCTTTGCCCTTCGTCGTGCTGCAGTGCTAAGCGCGAGCCCTTTGTAGGCAGTCAAATGCCACCCGACCGTCCGCGGTATAATGGGACCTCGCCGTCTGTGGCATGTTAAGCACATCGAGATACCGCAGCGCTCTGTGAAGAACGCTGTTTCCAACCGGGAACGAAATAGCTCTCTGCGCATTCGTAGCTATATTTCTGCCACAGTTTAAGAGTTTTCTCTGTAACTCTCTCATGTGTACAAGTGTGAGTGAGAGTTCCGACTTTTTCCAATGCATCACATCTCCCCAGAAGCTGTTTCTAGAAATGTTTTGAGAGCATTTGTTACAAGCGGCTGTTAACCATGGATTATCGTCTCAGTTATGTGACTGGATGTGTGATTTCCGATGAGAATGGTCACAGAATGTTGTAATCAAATGTCATATTAGCTACCAAGTGGTTATAATTAAACTGACGGTGTTCTGAGAGCAGCCATGCGGGCAGTACGCGTTTCAGGACGCTGAAAAATCGTAGGTGCGTTCATTAATCGGTGCGCTCACGGAGGATCCTGAAAAAAAATAACAGTTCCCCTTTTAGCCACCAGGTGAAAATATGGCTCTGTAAGCAGTCAGCAGTGATGTGGGTACAGGAAGTTAGTTAGTTACATTTTCAAAAGATCATTTGATCGATCGTTTTATCAAAGTGATGTAAACGGAGTCACTTGATGGGGAACGAGTCAGGGGAGGAACGATCAAACACATGATAAAGGTGGTTCTGGCTCGTTTATTAGACTATGGCCACAATTTGCAACCTGTTCAGTATCGTCTCCGGCTCAGCAACGTCCGCATCCATAACACGGCATGGTTTACAGTTACTCGCAGCACATCCAATGTAATCAGAGTAATATGTTACCAAATGCTAATCCTTCAGACGACGAAGAGTCCGGATACATCCATGGAAGACATCGAAGAAAGATAGTCCAAATGTGGAAAAATGTGAGTAAATGCGGATGTGTAGGAAGATCAAAGCCATAATGTTCGGATACTGTATTACTAGTGCCCAGCTTGACACAGTCAAGTCGTTTGAACATCCGGGCGTAATGTTGCAATGCGATGTGATGTGGAACGAACATGTGAGAACTGTGGAAGTGAAGGTTAATGGTCGACTTCGGTTTAGGGAGAATTGTAGGGGAAACCGCATATAGCACCTACTCTTGCGTACTGCTCGAGTTTTTGGGATACGTACCAGGTGGGATTAAAGGAAGGCGCCGAAGCAATTCAGAGGCGAGCTGCTATATTTGTTACCGGTAGGTTCGAACAATACGTAAGTATTACAGAGAAGCTTTGAGAACTCAAACTTGAATCCCTGGAAGGAAGGCGAAGTTCTTTCCGAGAAACACTATTGAGAACATTTAGAAAGCCGGCATTTGAAGCTGACTGCCGAGAGATTCTACTGTCGCCAACATCACATCTCGATGTTAACCTTAAGCTCCGCCTACAAAAATTCTGTCTATCCAATGAGAAACGTTATACTTTTCGTGGTGGGGCAATGTTTTTAAATGTTGCAGCGTAACAGAGACGCGAAAAAGTCTCACGCTAAAACTTGCAGCTGGTGTGGTCCTCTTAGTGTTATCGTAAGATCTATACTGTTCTTCTGGAGGGCTTTATCTTTTAACATGGGCTGGGGGGTGGTCCTGACGTAACAGAGACGCGAAAAAGTCTCACGCTAAAACTTGCGGCTGGGGTGACCCTTTTTGTGTTATCGTAAGATCTATACTGTTCTTCTGAAGGGCTCTAGCCTTTAACATGGGCTGGGGGGTGGTCCTAGCGGTTAGATGGGACGTGGGTATCCGTCCCTTATTGTAGGGCCTTCCAGCTTAACACCGTTCTGCTCTCGGCTTCTGTTCTCGTTTCTCCCCTTGGAACTGCGTCTGTCTCACGGTGGGAAGGTATGACATGCATTTAGGCATTCTTGTGTTAGTCTGTGGTATTCCATTTGCTCACTCGTTACTCGTATTACTTTGGTTAATTTAATGTCACGATTTATTCGGAGCTATGTGACATACTACTGGATTTGCTTATCATGTCAGGGTTTTCATGGAAGGTGTTGGATTTGCCTGACACCTTACATATCACCACCCTTCGAACTTAATTTTTGTACTGAAGTTAGGCAATGATTAAATCGTTGTCTAAGCCAGTCAAAAATTATTCCGTTATCTAAATTTTGTTGCCTACTGTTCAGCCACATTATTCTGGTCTATGCTAGTTTGTATTACTAATTTATATTTTTATATTCTTCCACATTACTATCAAAAATATGTTTATATTGACAAGGGAAGAATATTTTTATTCTATTATAATTAATATTTTTTAATTATTTTCTTTCTTTATTTAATTGTGAAGTTTTTTTTAAAGAAGTTTGTTATTGAAAGTGAGGAGTCTTTCACATCGATTTTCTTAGAAATTTTGTTTTTATAAATGTAGTAATTAAGTAAAATCTATTCCTAACACATTTTCTAAATATCATGTACAAGTAAAATGTTTTTGTTTCTAGACACTCATTTCAACATTGTTACACTAACAAATAAGAATTATTTTCAAGAATTGCTTTGACAAAGAAATATACATACACAAGTATTGAGATATTATCCCAACAAATGGTACAAATGTTAAAAAAAGGGAAAACATCCAACAAGATAATTTTTTATTCTTTGTTTTTATAAGGAGAAAATAAGTAAAATATAGTTATTCTTTTATTTTTTGAGGAGAAAATAAGTGGCATACAGTTTTAGTGTTTATTATGCCTTACTTTTGCTCTTTATATACTGTCCATTTAAGAACTAATGACTTATCTTTATCGATAGTCTATTTTTTACGTAAGTCCATAGTCAATGACTGTTACTTTGTAGTTTATTAGCTGTCTGGTGTGCTCAACTTATTTAGTTTTTCACACATGTCTCTTGTACAATTCCTACATCATATAATTTGATTTCACACATTCACACAATCCTATGAATGTTTAAGCATGAAGTTGGCGAATATTTTTTTTTTTTTTTTTTGGACGAAGGCGATGGACCTGAGCGAGATGGATGTGGGCAAGTATTTGATGTGCAGCTTCGTTCGTCATTCCTTGTTGTCTTTGCAAGTGTGTGTTGCTGTTGTGGAGGTCCCATAATGGAATGGAGCTGTGAGTGCACAATCTCGTGGTTTACTGGCTTTGTATGCGTGAAAGTCATCGTTATGTGTCGCTGAAAGCGGTCGTTTCTCGTTGTAATACTTTGCAGACGACTAGTTTACGATAGGATAGGGATTTGGGAAGGTATGTCATCTATTCTTCACCCATCTTCTTTCTTGGTCTCAATCTTGTGAATCTTCAACTTCTGTTCTTCCTGCTTTTTCTCATTTTTACTTTGTGGAAGTTTTCTTCAGTTTCGTGCATCAGCATGCTGTTTAATAGCAGTAGTGTGACTTTTACACATATCTTTTGCCAGTGGTGGCTAGCCCAAGCCGTCTTCTCGTTGGGCCGTTTTTTTGCTCGCTCTGCTGAGTCAGGGCATCCCGGGGTTTACGAGCGGTGAAAGTCTGGTGTTTGCTTGTCAGTCCCTGCACCGGTCCCTTCAGCAATAGATTTACAAGTGGCCTTTATTGGTCTCACTGTCCTTTCCCTTCTCTCAACGCTTCTGCCTTGTAGGAATCGTGTCTTGCTAATTACGACCTTTCCTTTCTTGATACTTCTCGCGTTGAAACTTGTGGGTCATTAGATCTCGTCCTTGCTGGAGTTTTTACAATGGTCCTTACAAAAAGTTTTACTTATAATCATCTAACATATGTCTAGTACCTACATTGTTTTACGCCTTCTGAAAAGCTTTACAAATTTCGGCGCCCTTTCCATGTTACAATTCTAAGATATTTTGAGTCTTAACTTCTAGAAGAATCCTCAAATTCGTTTTTTATTTTTGTGTAGTGTCGTGGTGTATAGCATTTTAGTATTTCATGCTGTTAGACTATCTACATTTTATCCCTTCACCTTAATCTATGGACTATTGGTGTTATTTTTGTTTTTGTTTTTATTGAAACTATTTTCTTTTTCCCACCTTCCTTTCTCTTCATTCTTCTTTCTCCTGACGATCTTATCTGCAACATAATCTTGAAATATTGTGCTGATTATTTACCAGTAATAAAATTAATCTTCGAACTTGTACTGAAAGTGTTTAATACTGCCAGTCTTAGGTAAAAATACCTCTGCTTTATCTCGTAAAATACCCTCTAATTCTCTTTTACTGTGTTCCGAAATACCTTGAACTTCTTGCAATTTTTCGTCGATTTCTTTATGGACTTATAACATGAGTTGAGGCGATTCCCCCTTTTGTGCATACCATTCTAATTCTTCATCCTCTTTATCTCGCGTCATTCTTAATTGTTTGTTTATAACTGGTATTTCTTCTAATTTTAGCTTTTGCTCAAAGAGAAGTGTGACATTCCCGAATGTTACGCTACCTTTCCCCATATCTATTATCGCTCATCTCGCATTTAAAAAATCTGCACCTATAATCAAATCTACAGTTAATTTAGGTACAATTACGAAGTTGGCTTCGATCTTTTGACCATGGCACGAAAGAGTTAACCTTGTTTGTCTCGTAACTTCCGCAGCGTTGTTCTAATATGACCTCTTACTTTAATCTTACGTGTTTTCAGAACTGGCAATTCCTCATTGCCATTACACTGCATGAATAAATTTTCTGTGATCGCAGTCAATTCACTTCCGCTATCAATTACAATATTGACTGTGATATGCTTTACCATGGCCTTCACAATTGGTTGAATTTGAAAGGGTTGGTTCTGTTCTTCTTCTTCTTGCATCAACGAATCCTCCACTGAATCATACATGAGTCATTTCAGGAATTTCCATTGTGAATTCGAACTTTCTGTAGGATAAGCTTCGATTGCTACTTCTCTCTCTTTTATTTCCTCTTTTCTATTTCTTCCTTCATTTACGCTTTCTTCAACATCATCTACCTTTTCCTCATCCTTGTCTATCTTCTTCTTCTTCGTCGCTACTTCCACATAATCGCATCTAAATGCTCTAATTATCGCTTCATAACTTCCTTCATTATATAAGTTGGGTTGTGTGCCCACTCGGAACTTAATTTTCAACTTCTGTCGACTGCGCATTATCCTCATTGAATTCGCTTTCTCTGGTTTCCATTTCAAATAGCTCTGCAATACTCATTACTTCGTCCTTTCCTCCTACATTCGTTATGCATGCCTCATCTTCCTCGTCAGTATTCTCCCAATTAATTTCGTCCCAAC